>NW_015546125.1:147671-166884 GCF_001515605.1 Sinocyclocheilus anshuiensis | reverse complement strand
AATTTTGACCGGTTGATGAAAAACAAGCTTATGTGGATTCTACACATTTAAACAATAAGGCATTTAGTA
This sequence comes from Sinocyclocheilus anshuiensis, assembly GCF_001515605.1. Lineage (NCBI taxonomy): Eukaryota > Metazoa > Chordata > Actinopteri > Cypriniformes > Cyprinidae > Sinocyclocheilus > Sinocyclocheilus anshuiensis. The sequence continues at coordinate 166,815 of NW_015546125.1, read as the reverse complement.
TTATTTATGGAGCAGATAAATACATATAATCATTTATTAATCAATTATCATTTTGACTTATATATTTTCTTTATTTAAAGGCTGAAATGTGAGGTTTACCTTTTTATTAAACTTTTTCAAAGCTTTATTTGAACATTTACATTAGATATTTCAACATGCTATTAAACTGTTGTCAGTCAAGTTGTCATTTAAAATACGAACATCATTGGTATGTTATTGTTTTAGTGATTATGCAAACAAAAAGTCATTTTATTTGTTGTTTGTTGATTTTTAAATATAAAACTTGGTGAAGTGTCGGTACTTTTTGAACATCTACAGCACATTTTAACAATACCGTGATAATACTGATAACCGTGATAATTTTGGTCACTATAATCGTGATAAGAAATTTTCATACCGTTACATCCCTACTTTACAGTAAAGGTTAACATTTAAAGCATTAGTTATCACAAAGTAATGATGAACAACATTTTTTTTTTTTTACAGCATTTATTTTTCTAGGTTAAAATTACATGAAAGAAAACTTGATGTTGGGAAAAAACATTCCATTTCAATAATTGCTGGGATCGAGTCATTTACACACGATGTTGGTTTGGACACTCAAGACTTACACACAAATTTTTACTATCATATTTTACTAAATTCCCCAAATTGTCCATCTCGTCAAAATCCACTGTCCATTAAACATATTTTGCTAGACTGTAATACTTCTACTCCTGTGAGAAACTTGTTTTTATTCTGTTGATACATTTGAAAAGGTTTTTAATGGAGTAAATCCAAATCTTTTTTGAAAAAATTAATCTTAAACATCTTATTTGGTTTTAATTTTGAATAACTAAACCTGGCTCTCGCCATTAACATAGCCATAGAAGCTGACGTGGCATTAAAAAAATTAAAGAAAAAAAAAATTCTAGGTTACCGTTAATTTCTACGCTTTGTTTATAAACATGATAAATATTATTCATTGTTAATTTGTTTGTTTATAATACATTAATACTAAATTGTGCATATTGTTAAGTGATAAAAATATATTAGTATACACCACCATTCTAAATCTAAAACAAAATGGATCAAATGTGAAAGAGACTTTTACATGGTTACAAAATAAGTCAATCTCAAATAAATGTTGTTTCTTTGAACTTCCTGAAAAAACATGTCACATTAAGACAAAAATATTAGGCAGCACATCTGTGTTCAACATTGATAATAATAAGAAATGTTTCTTGAGCATAGAATAATTTGTAAAGGATCATGTGACACTGAAGTCTGGAGTAATGGGTGCTGAAAATTCAGTTTTGCCATCACAGGAATAAATTACATTTAAATGTAGTAGAATAGAAAACAGTTATTTAACATTGTAACTAGGGCTGGGTTTTGACACAAATTTCATGTGTCATGTTTTTTTTTATATAAACATAATGGTGGCTGTCATAAAAACTTGATGGATTTATTCAAACATAAATTAAACATTGAAGAACAGTAAAATTTATAATGAATATGTTATATGGTGCATATATTTAGCAAAAATTCCCCTCTCTACAGTTTGTTTTTCTATCTGACTAATGAGTTTATGGTCACCGAATAGGTTTTTTCTGAGGTAAATGTGACGTTACGTGACATTGTTTACAAGACGTTATATTGACGTCTTTGCGCGGCTGAAACACTAATTGATTTCACGTGCGCCTCGAGCTGTTAAACTGAGGCTCTACAGCGATCTGTCACGCCACATTAAACAGCGCCAAAACGGCATTTATTGTTTGAATACTGCAATACAATGGACATAATTTTAAATCTGAGACTTTGTATATTAAAAGTACCAAAGCACAATGCTTATTGCGATATATTGGATGGGAAGTGCCCTTCAGTGTTCCGTCCATTAACTGAAAAAAAGGCTAGACGAATCGATATCGTTCCGTAAAAATGAGAATCGATTAATATCGATATTTTTTACCCAGCCCTAATTGTAACAATATTTTATTCTTTTTATCAAATAAATTCAGCCTTGGTGAGACGTCTTTCGAAAACATTTAAAGGGGTCATATGATGCTATTTTAAAGATCCCCTCCTTTGACAAGCGCAGTTTGGCCAGCTTGGCCAGCTGACCCAGTGCATTGTGATTGGCCGAACACCACAAGCACGCGTCGGAAATGTTACCATAATCGCGAGCTTCAAGCTTTCAAAGTAAATATCAACACAGTTAATAATGTCGTTAGTTTTACCATCAGTTCAAGCCCGAAAGGGCAACAGAGTGTTCTGTTGTAAATAAATCTTAACCAATGATTCCTAATTGCATCTACTTCCGGAAGGCCAAATAAAGTGCTTTTGCTTTAGCACTGAAACAAACAGTTTCTCCCTGACATGGCTGCATCAACACTACTGCGTTCCTGAAACCACACCTTCTTTCTTTGTGTGAACATTTGGGCGGTATTATGCTAATATTTCCACATATTGATGTAGATATGTGGGGGCGTGTTAGAAGGAGCCATTTTAGGTAGGCGTGGCTGACTCTTTTATAAAGAATATCTCTTTGGATTTGAGACTTTAGTCTTTGCAACTTTACAGATCTTCTTTATGCACCAAGAGCTTGTAACACTCCAAAGAGAAAGGAAAAATTGAAATCGCATCATATGACCCCTTTAAAAAATCTTAACCAGATTCAAACTTTTGAACAATAGCATGTGTATATCTAATATCTAGATATATCTAATATCTATAGTAATGTGTATATCTAATGCACTAATTACTGTCAATTAATTGATCACTATTGTAACGTGTTACCAAAAAACTAGAACTAACTGAAACTGATAACTATTTTGACTATCAGTTAATGTTGATTAACTGATTATATTGATTCTTGTTTGATCAATCGGATAACAATTCTAAATTTAATGCTCAGTATTGATTAATCGGATAAAGAAGTGAAATTTAATGCTCAGTATTTTATTAAAAACTTTTTTCTATACAATGGGCTTCATTGATTAAACATACAAGAACACATTTTTGTGTAAATCGTTTTTAAAGCCATTTTTGCGTAAATTTAAATTTGATGGAATTAGAACGAATCGTTCTGTTTGTGTTTCGTGAATAAGACCCAGTGGTTGCCAAAAAAGCTGAAAATGTTATAAGAACGCAGAGCCAGTAATTTTGTCAGCAATTCACATGACTGAAATGATGTTAAACAGCTCTTCAGTCTCTTTCTCCCTCCACACACACTGACTCACCTCATCCCTCCATCTGTTGATTCTTCCCAGCAGCCCACTGGTGTGTGAAGAGGGATCAAAATTAACTCTCACCAAGTGCCAAAATGCAAGTAAAAATGGGATTTGGCAAGTAAAACCAGTTGGCTGGTAACTTTATTAGGAACTGCAACATTGCTAGGTTTAATTGAACTGTAAAATGTTAGTCTAACCTTGTGAAATATGTACCTTTATAGTTTTATTTAAGAGCTCCATGTAACGACAGTAAAATGGAAAAAAAATGTTGAATACAGTTTTCATGATTGGTAAGAAATATTTAAGACCACCTGTGCATTTTCTTTGGCAGGTGAAGTGGCAAAAGTGGGCACTGTGTAAGTTTGCATGAACGTGTGAATATTAAACTTTAGGACACGCCAGATGTGAGCACCATTTGTGTGGACACCACAAACCGATTTAACCTCACTGCTAGTAGTTCAAGTGTGGAGCAGCATTGTAATTCTGTGTTGTCTAAGTGCTATCGATCACAGAACCAGCCTGATTTACTGATGCTTGTTCTGAGGTCCAGTGATGACTTGATTGATTGTCTAGTGTCTCTGTGGTCTTATCACAGAACTTGACTGATGCTCCATGTAAGCGCCCAAAAGCACACAAACAAATCTGTACTTTAAGGACAATGGAGGCTTCATCAAAGCTTACGTATTCACATACATTTATAAGTGCTGGTTGCACAGCACACACTCAAACAGAGTTGGAGAGAAGTCTGCCCTCTGTCTTCCTGTTTCTGTTCCTCTTGGCTTCCTGTCAGCTTGCTGTACGTGAGTGAGTAACACAACATAAAGAGGTTCTGGGAAACCTTTGTGTATGTCCACTTAAACTAATGATTTCCACATGCGCCAGTCACAGCTCTGCTTTTCTAATTATAGAGCCTCATCTCTAGGACCCTAAAATAGGGCCTTGCTCACCATTATTACAGAACAGTCACACACCTCGTTCTTCGTCGGGTCAAGCCATGTGTTTGCAGTTCATCAACTGTAAAAGAGACGGGACACTGTATGTAAATATATATAGCAAAGCAAGAAGCATTGTTGTCTAAGCAGTAATATTAATTGTTGTGTGTTGTGGTTTGGTTAGTGCTTTCTAGTTCTCAATTTTCTCATGCTCATGGCAATATTCTCAGTATTAGTGAATAATTGCTTCCATGCTGATGAGTAAAACTCAGCTGTTCTGTAGTAGTCCATACAGCAGGGAGTTTATGCTATGTTATCCCTGCCATCATAATTCTCTTAGTTTTAAGTCACATAATGTGAAATGTCAATAGATAGGGGATATATTCACACGTTATAGAAACGAAAATGATGGTGTATAAAATTGATTTTAAGACGACAAAGAATTAACTTGACGGAGCTCAAACTCAAAACACTCATGTCTTCTTGGGCTGTGTTTAGAAACCCAGGTAAAGTGCCTTTCTCAAAGGCACAATAGTCATGACTGATGCTGTCTTTATGGGACTTGAATCAAGAACCGGTTCCAAATTTCCATGAACCGTGAATTCAATAAGACATGCATTTCGATTTTGCTTATCGATGCATGTGTGTGCATTTTAATGTGATTTTATATCATTCAAGTGCAAGAAGTTGCAAAAGACAAATATATATCGGCTGCCTTTTAATTTTAGAAAGGGTGTTCCCTCACAAGAGGATATTTGGGGTCCTCTGCATCAAAAAGTTTGAAAACCCTGCTTTAACCAACTGAGCTAAGGATTCTCTCAGTGTGGAGTTTAAACTAACAATCTTTCTGTTACCAGCTCAGATCTTTAACCACTTCACCCACCCACTTATAATGAGGTAAAAGTGAGCAGAGGGAAGCTTGTTCTGGGTCTAAATGGGGAAGGCTTCAGGACTTCATTAGCAGACCTGAAATGACCTGTTCCCTGTCTCCTCACAGCTGGACGCCTTGTCCTCACGCTTTAATGAACGCATGTTAACTGAAGTGAGGGTTTGATATCATGCCCCCTCACCACCGGACACATCAGAGTGCCGCTGCCGTGTGCTCCATCTCCCAGCTAATGCTTCTGACAAAATCAGGCCACTCTTCACTCCCCTGGCATCTAAAATGTGCCGTGGCCCGAAAGAGATCAGGCCACACAGTTTCCTGTATGTCAGTGTGTGTGCTCCTGCCAAAACAGATGCAGATCCCCCAAGTGGCTCCGTGTTTAACAAGAGATCACAGAAAGGCATCGTCTCAGGAGGTGGTAAATATGTGGCAACAAACTGCGGTTGCATCTGACAGTACTTTATCGACACAGACATTCAGCTGATGTATTTTTAATATATCTTCTTAATATTTGCTTCAACACTCCTACAAATAAATGTTCTTTATTGGCATCTATGGTTTCATGAAGAACCTTTAAAATGGTTCTTCTGTGACACTGCTGCAAAAACCCCCTTTTGGAAACTTTTTTAGTAGTGAAGTGTTTCGACAGTTGCGATGACCTACAATCAAGCTTCAGCTCTGAATGTAGAATCACACATGAAATATTAAGAATGTTTACTTCAATATCCAAAGCAGCGCTCAACATTTTTTGGAGGAATTCACCACAGACACTTTTAAAATGTCAAATCAGCTCTTGCTGTTTAGACACTTTACCACCTTCCAGTTTCTCTGCGGTTCCTGAGAGCTCCATCAGCCTCCATTCAGCCTGTCAATGAGACACAACTAGACCACTTCAGTCCTCGTCAGGCCTCATCTTCAAACACCAGGGTTTGAGACGGCTCCTGCTTGTGCCAGGAAGTGTATTTCCGTCCTCACTGAAGTGCAGCTGCGGAACTTCAATAGTCTAAACATTGAGGGGAAAGTTGGGCGATGCTTTCCACACCAATATTGTGGGAACAGATGGGGAGCGTCAGTTTGGGGTCCACTCAAGACCCCTTCCACATTTCACTGCCCCTGCCGGTTTCCCTTGAAACACAAAGAGAAAACCCTTTCAGGAAGGAAATTAGCCTCGTTAGACACAAAATGGCTGGAAGTGATTATAGTAACTTGCTCTTATCGGTTCTGCAGATATAATGAGACCATAATTAGCTAAGGAAAGCTTTATGGATTTATGCAACTACCAAACTGGCCCTCTTCGCAAAATATGGTAATATGTGAGTGGAATGAGGATCGAAGCAGTACGTGAATTAGAGAAGAAATGCAGAGCAAGGAGCAGGCAGTGGCTCTGAAGATGGGAAATATACTGACACCTTGGAACTGGGACACTTGTAAGGAGAACAAAGTGTGACAGCCTTGTGTTCACGGGGCAGAAACAGACAAGTGACAGCTATATGCACATACAGCGCTCTCAATGCTGATTTAATCAGAGGTTATTCTTTTATTATTGCTGTTTTCAATAGATTTACTGTAGCTAACATATTGCTCACAGCCTATTAACTGACAAATTAGAAAGTATTTTTTATTGATCTGGCAAGCTCCAAACTGATTGACTGACTATGCAACTTCTGGGAGTAAAGGCACACAGGGTTTTTAACTATAATATGAAGATGAAATAATCACTGAACTGAACTTAGTCTGGTTAGTACAGTCACATTTTTGTTGAAGAGTTGGTAGCAGGTCGACAGTTTTCTACACATTTGTGGAGACTGTGGCACCATCATATACCTTTTTAAATGCCAGACTGTATTTTATACTTTTCTTTTTGAAGTTATGCAATAGATTTTAAACTTTATTTGTTGCTGTGTGTTGCTCAAAGATGCACATCATTTCTGGTTTTGCTTGGAAATTAATTTAATTGGCGAAATAGCGCAAAAACAGACAATATTAACAATGTATCTAAAATGTTACTCACAATATTACATGTTTTGTTGAACTATTGCATAAAATCAATATCACATTTGCAATCATGCTAATGTTACTTAGATTAGGAAGTAATGGCCTAATGTTTAGAGAGTTGGACTTGTAACCCAAAGGTTGCGGGTTCGAGTCTCGGTACCGGTAGGGATTGTAGGGGCGGGGAGTGAATGACCAGCGCTCTCTTCCACCCTCAAACCATGATTGAGGTGAGAACCTTGAGCAAGGCACCAAACCCCCAACTGCTCTCCAGGCACCGCGGCAAAAAATGGTTGCCTATTGCTCTGGGTTTGTGTTCATGGTGTGTGTGTGTGTGTTTGTACACTACACACTGCTGTATGTGTGCACCTGGATGGGTTAAATGCAGAGCACAAATTCCGAGTATGAGACACCATACTTGGCCACACGTCACTTTTTTAACTTTTAATATATTGGATGTTATGAATATAAGCACACCTTTAATAGAGAAGGTGGGCTTTTTTGACCTGTAATTAACTGCCTAGCAACAACCTAGAACACCCTAACAACCACTATGAAGCAGCCAGATAGCAATGTCCTGGCAACCACCTAGAACACCTGCTAGCATCATGGAAGCAGGTTTGGCATGATTCTTGCATTCTGTTTTTGTGAAAATATAATAGTGGGTTGTATGAGCTAACAACGTGATTGTATCCTGAAGCACTGCGAAGACTGATCATTTTCCAGTAGGACTGTGCAAGATGACAAATGAGATTGGCTGAGTCGCTAAAGTTGCCCAGTTTGTTTGTGTGTTCTGAGTCTGCTCCATATTTTTGTCTAAGACACACACACATGCACATATATATACATGTATATGCTCAGACCTATGGAATATAAAGGTCCAAGGCTGGTTTTGTGTGCACACATAAAAGTCACACACTCTCGGAGAAGCTCCAAAGGACAAACCACACATGTGTTTCTTAGACAATTTCCCCAGCAACTACTGAACACGTGAAAACAAAATCTGGCTGTGTGTGTTTGAGATGGAAAGCTTTATCTCTTCACATGTCTCCTTACATCTTTCTCCTGCAGAGCTCAGTTGAATTCACAGTTGGGCTCAACACTTTGTCCATCTGAGCTGAAAATAGCTGTACTGTTACGTTAGGGGAGAACTGAAGGAGAGTGGAACTGGTTCTTCATGGGTTCACACTTGAAGTGGTTCACCCTGGATTAACATAATTTCACACTGTATATTTTGAAACCTTGGTTTAAAGATCAAAGTAGAACCTCAAATTAAAATTTTATTTGTCTCATACACAACCATACATAGTACGACATCCAGTGATATGCTTTTTCAACTCTTTGTAAAATAACATGGAAATAGAATCTATAAATGTACACAAGTTCAAAGTTCAAGTTGACTTGAACTTAAAATGTTACTTTCTTGATTTACTTATTTTAAATCAAAGCACCTGATATCTGTATCTGCGCAGACTCAACATTTTCTTTTAAACCTGTTTTAATCTTCGTATTTGCTTGTTTTCAGTGTTAATAATATTGGACAGTATGTGACATGTTTTAATCATTTCCTTCTTTGAAAATGACACATTGATCTGCTATTATTTTCTCAAGTCTATCGCAAAATTAATACAAAAAAAGGAAAAGGCAGAGGAGCGTTTTCTAGCACTGTTTATTTTTTAACTTTCCTTTAGACGTTGAAACTAAACTCATGTCTTTGTTCAAAGCATATGAATAATTAATCAGACAAGTATTGAGGCAGTTTGTGATTGGTTGTCTGTATTGCAGAGGTAAAAGTAGTGCGGACACCCATTCATTACAAAGAAACGTTGCCTAGGGTTAAAAGTATCCTTAACCCAGGCTTAAGCATAGTGTGAAAAACTTTATGGAGTCCAAAAGTGAAAATTTGAAGCTACAACAACCTAACACTGGCTGCTTTAAACAACACTCTTTTTAACTAAACCACCATCAACAGGGCCATCGTGTTTTGTTTGTTTGGAAGGCTACTTTTCAGAGTGCGCTCTTGAAGTGTTGCCATGTTTCCTTATTATAAGCAATGCTTATTAAGCGATTTTGGGCTTGTTGTTTGGACTCAGCTCATTAAGCGATCCGTTTTATGGAGATAATAAAGTAGGCAGGTATAGGTCTTGATATTTTGATATGTGGTTTGGATTTAAGTTTGCATTTAAGTTTATTATAGGCTTGTTCTTACTTGCATTTTTTATAGCAAGATCTGGCAACCATGAGTCAAGACGTACCTCCTTGTCAAGATGTACCTCCTGTACAACCCTATCATTTTCTGCACCACAACTCTGATATGCGTTTAAAATTGTCAATAATAACTAGTTGTTCAGTTCGGTTCTGTACATGATGCATAGAAATGCAGTTGACACTACCTGCATTTTTCGGTTGAAATTCGGTTATAGAATGCGGTTGTCAATGAATAAAATTACTTAATTTACTTAACTGTGTGTGTACAGAACAGAATTAAGCACTAAAATTTTGATGGCCTTAGAGTATTTTTAGAAATGTGTTTTTAGCGCACATTTAGACATAACACATTTGTTTGTGTGTATGAAAGACACAAATCACAGCTTAGGGGCTGGGTGGGGCTGTAAGTGTCACTAAGTCCAGGTAGCTGATCACAGGGGCCAGGGGCCCGGAGCGTAAAAGGTCTTTGAACTCTGGGTCTTAGCACTGCAGGTGTGTTTTGTGAACGAGTGTATGTTCATTAGTCTTCTTTGAGCAGGTGTGCTACTCATTGTTCACAGAATGTAAATCTGTCGTTCATCGTGTTAGAGGCGGAGCAGAGATGCTCAGAACCTCATTTTCCAACATAAACAGTTCTTTAAAGATTAAAAAGAGAAAGAAAGATGGGACCCTAAAAATCAGAGGGTGTTAGGTGGGGAGAATATCATAGTTAAAATAAACTCAAATCTCTTTGCCAATACGTCATTTGTGTGTGACCGTCCTTCACAGGAAGTAAGGCAAATGACAGTGTAGAATTTGCATGGTCCACACATGGTTTGGGGGGGGTTCTAGATTGTGCTCTTCAACCAGATGTTATGTTGCAGTACACACTTGATGCTACAGTGATGCACAGATTTAAATTACTCTGTCTTTGCCTCGTAGTAGTACATTGAATCTAAGATTATTACACTTGTTAAGCCTAATTAATTATTTAATGTATGATTATTAAATGGGCTATGTTTCCTCATGTTAAAGAATAATGGGTCAGTATGTGTAAAAGTATGTATATTTTTTTCTGTATTTTGAAATCAACTGTGTGATTTGGTTAGTGAGTGGTAGGGAAAGCCAATTCTTCTAATTTAGGGTCATGTCTATTAGACACACATTAGGTGTTTTTTAGCATTATACAGATACTAAGTGTTTTTAAACAAATAAATACCTCAATAACTATAATTTTATTATACACAAAGCTATCATAGTCTTTACAAACAAATGCAGGCCTGTGGATTGTGGGTAATATTGGGACCATTGCTCACAGCAAGCGGATTAAATTCTTGACAGTAATTGTCTTGAAATGTATAGTTGAATCTTGCTGCAAAAGCAATTGAAAAGTGACAATGTATTCTTACAGAATAATGCTATAAAAACTGCAAATACATTGATGTTCTAAAGTCCGGGGTCAGTAAGAAACTTTAAAAGATTTAAAAAAAGAAAAAAAAAAAAACTTTCAACAGTCAATCACTCATGAGCAAAGATGGTTGATTTCAGATCATGTAATTCTGGGAATCCTTGCACCAGTTATCATTGATGAATGGGAATGTTAACACATCTCCAGGTATTTTAGACCTCTTTGTTCCTGAGCTGAGTGTTAGTGTTGTGTTGCTTGTGGAGGTTTTTGTCAGCAACTTAATTATATATTTGCTGTGTATTTACATGTTGATAGCTCTTTGTTCTATTGTATATATTTTGGAGTGTGCATATATGAGTTAAACATTAGCATTAGAAATTTCGTTAATCTGTTGAAATATGCACACAGAGTATGTGCGTGTGAATGCTGTGTGATTTGATGTGTATTTTGTAACCCCGCGGTCTCTCCTCTGGCTGTACTTCCAGCTTCCGTCTGTCGGACAGAATGTGGGTCAGTTATGCTGCGATGGGGTCTTATGGAGGACGTGTGCGCTGGGTTTATAGCTGCGGTTCCCAGGCCCACGTCTGTACATTCTCGTAAATAGCTTGTCTGCAACTAGGCCAGTGTCCGTGCCTCAGGAGGCAAAAGACCATTAGATCAGTCCGAGAAAGCTACTGAGATAATGGAGTGAAGCGTTCAGGGTTAGTTGGCGTCCATCTCTCATGATGCCCTGTTGTGCCTTCTCTTATGATGTCACAAACGCTGTAATTATTCAGAGAGGAGATGGAATGACTTGTCAACCAACTGCGGGTCGATGCAGAGTTTATGAGCCGCTCTGTGAACTTACAATGACATAAACCGATATAATGAGGTGGGGAAATCAGAATAGGTCAGAATAGGATGCTCCAGCCTTTTCCTCCCCCTACACAGAGTCCCGGGACACGTTGACTCTGTTTGTGCCTTTAAATAAGATGGTAAAAAGACTTCAGTCATGGGAGAACTCTGACTGCAAATAAACAGCTGAATTCACAGACTTCTGGGCTACTGTTTTACCCTGTACATCCTGTTTCCCTTTAAGTTTTAATTCAAATTTGGTTGACTTTTTGCCTTTTAGGTGCCCGCACTGGTGTATAACCCAGTATGCTGTATTTTATTAGCCTGTGATGTAACACATACATACATCTCTCTCAGTTTAAGCACTATGGGTGATGAGGCAGGATACAGTCACCTTGGCTCTGGCTTTAGCATTCTGCCCCAGACTTGTGTACTGTGGTCTGGCTCCCAGCCCAACGTTCCCCTGCTCACATCGATGCTGCCGCATGGCACACAGGATTAACTATCAGTTGAGCCCTGATTGTATATTGATTCCCTGTCAGGATGGGTTTAAGCAGTGTTCCTGTTAGGGGTGGGCGATTTGGTCTTATATCATGATATGAGTAATTTTATTTCACGGTAACGATATAAATCACAATATAGTTATTTTTGCTTTAAATAAAAGGTCTTTATGATGTCAAAAGTTTTGATACCATTGAAATTTCGTAATTCCAGTCATCAGTGTAAATATCACAAAAAACAAATACTAGTCTAAATAAAAAAAATAAAAATCTCAAGCTCACTGCAGACAAGTAAACAGTCAGCGATTAAATAAGAATAAGAAACTAAATACAAGCAATAGGACATAAAAACATCAGTAGAACAAGTATATGCTACATACATTGTATAAAGTTATCAAATGTATAAAAACTGCATATTCTTCACTGTGTAAATTAAATATATATTTCTTATTGATTAAAGTTACAAAAGTGATTTAGTCAAGAGTAGTAAGAGATTTTCTCTCTTTTGTTGTTTGATTAACATGAATGACAGAGAGCAGGAATATTAGACTGCTGTCACTTTAAGAGCTGCCCGGATCCAGTATACTGTTACCCGTGTTTCTTTCTCAGCTGTTTGCTTTCACTTAAGACCTAAATTACTGTGTTTACGAGGATACTTGCAAAGACAGGCATTTTGACACATACAAGTGTGTGTATTTAACCGTTCAAGGCCTATAAAGCAGCAAAAATACCTCCATTCAATACTCCCGCGCTCTATGAGCACCGTCTTCACGTGTGCATGCCTCTCTGACAGCGCTCAGAAACAGTCTCTCAGACAGCGCGCACATATAGCGACATCAGTTCTCTTTCGCTGCTGATTGCGTTTCAACGGCTTAAAATCACTTGTTTTTAAACCGCAATGCTTAAAAACGTGTGCAAACAATATGTTTTCATGACTGCGTAGTACAGCAACGTCATGTGAGCGTGCAACCACGATAGAGACGATATGCTACATTCACACCATGTCGTAATTACTGTAATTTCGAAATGACAACACGTGACGTTCTACCTGGAGCTGTTCATACCCTTGGATTCGGAACTATTGCACTATCAATGCCTAAACATAGCGCCTAATGAATCTGAGGTGGTCAGGTGGTACAAGGTGTAGTGCTGCATTCACGCCATGTCGTAATTACTGTGATTTTGAGATGACAACACGTGACGTTCTACTTGGAGCTGTTCACACTCTTGGTCTCGGAACTATTGTACTATCAATGCCTAAACATAGCGCCTAATAAATCTGAGGTGGCCAAGTGGTAGTGGTACAAGTTGTAGCTCTCCGAAAACTCCCAGTTTACAAATTGTAATTACTAGTTCTATGAGGACGTGAACTCATTTTACAAGTTGGTATCTCGTAATTACGGTAATTATGATATGGCGTGAATGCACCTATAGTCAAAAATCTCTACCGGTTGACAAATTTCTACCGGTTAATCCTGTCTACTCTACCGGTATATCGCCCACCCCTAGTTCCCGTTTCTTTCTGTGTGTATGTACTGGTTCTGTTGACTGCAGGTAACACTTTTACAATCAACTTCGTCTCCCTTTTTTCTTTCTTGTCTTGCTTCACAAACCAGAGTCCGTTCAGTTCAGTTTTTTTGAAGGTGTGTGAGACTGTAAAGTACTTTACAATAATTTGTTAACATTAGTTAACTACATTAGTTCAAATGAAGATACAATAAAAATACTTATAGTATTTATTCATCCTCATTAATGCTAATTTCAGCATTTACTAATACATTATTGAAATCTTAAGATGTATCTGACTGTTAATATTGTTTAATGGACATGAGCTAGCATGACCTAACAAGGAAGAGTTGTATTTTTATCAACTAACGTTAACAAAGATGAATAAATACTGTAACAAATGTATTGCTTATTGTTAGTAAATTAGGCATGGACTAATATGAACTAATTGGACTTGTATATTTTTTTTTGACCCAATTGTTTCTTCACACTTGAAGTAAAAATATTAGCTAATCAGAAGAAACAGAACATTTGATCTGTAATATTTAGATACATGTAACAGAATTTTTAACCAATGAGATTCCATTGTGCGCTGGGCTACTGCTTTGCGACAGTTTTAAATGAGTTATTCTTCAGTTGTCATTTTTTAAATGGAAAATGCCACTGTGCTTCTGTCTGTGAATAATTTCATATAACTTTATTGTTCATATGAAAGTCTTTGTTTTCCATGTGACTTTAATAAGGTTTCAGTCGTGCAGTCGTGCAGCAGTCAGGTGAGCTTTCCTAGTATGGAATTTGTTTGCGGATGCAGCTGTAATGGAGGGAAAATAATTACAGTATTGATTTGACCATTATTGATTTTTACTTTTTGCTGCCTTTTTTGCACCCCAACATTATTTTTGTCTGTGTTGTCTGGCCAGACTGTGACTATCATGGGAACAGCACTGCAATAAAACAGCTGGCACAAAGATGTATGTAATCATGGGCTTCATTATTTGACATGTTTCAGTTTGCAGGAGTACGTACATACATATGTGCAGTTCTAAGTTGTCCATATAACAATCCAATATTTTATATATAAATAATATATAATATATATAATTATATGTATGTATATATAAAACATTGGAAAAATATAATATAATAAATGTTATATAATTAATATATTTTTTATAATATAATGTAAATAAATGTAGATGAGATTAGATTCAACTTTATTGTCATTGTGCAGAGTACAAGTACAGAGCCAATGAAATGCAGTTAGCATCTAACCAGAAGTGCAAATAGCCATTGTGTATAATAAGTGTAAATATGTATATAAATATATATGTGTGTATATACATTTGCGAGGGACAGGTGCAGAGACCAGCTCAATGCAGTTTGTCTATGAAATAAAGTGCAAGGTGCAGTCTAAATCTACATTAATATAGTGCAATGTGGATACAGTACAGTAGGGTGAAAATGAGAAGTATAAAACACAGAAGGTGCAGTATTCAGAATGAGGTATTTGTAAATATATAAACATATTGCCAGTGACCATAGTGCAGTGGGGTAGAATGTACAAAGGAATGTGCAACACCAATAACAAATGATGCTGTAGTTTTTAAATAATATTTTATAATATATTTTAGGGCTGCACGATAAATCGCATGCGATATTTAATGCGCATCTTGTCAGAAAGCCGGTTCTGTAATCAGCGGTAAATCTCCACCTGCGTGCTTTCACATTGAGCAGCATTAACTACACAGAGCCTTTGTTCACTGACGAGCTGCGCAAAAAATCGCGCGAATATGAACGTGGTTTAGCGCAGCTCGTCAGTGAACAACGGCTCTGTGTAGTTAATGCTGCTCAATGTGAAAGGCCGCAGGTGATGGAGATTTACCGCTGATTACAGAACCGGCTTTACTGATAAGATGCACGTTAAATATCGCATGCGATTTATCGTGCAGCCCTAATATATTTACATTTTTACTTATAGATGAATATGACCAGATATTGTAAGAAAATAGCCAAAGAATGTGGAAAATATTATTAATAAGCAAAGAGTAGTTGTGTACCTGCAGATGTTAAAACATTCTTCTTTGTTTCCATTTTTTCATTTTGCATTTTTCTCCTCCCTGTTTTCCTCCTTGAATAATGTTGACAGTTTTTGCACAGATGGCAGATGCATTTTGTCAGACCTTTAGACATTAGTCATGTGTGTCTGTTTGTGGGTCGCCTCATTCCTCTGTGTGCACGTGCACGCCGTGTGTTGAACACACAAGTCCTGCTAAATCGACTCGATTACAGTGAGGAAACTGTGACTTGCCGTTCATTAAGAAACTAATGAAGTCTTTTTACCCTGCAGTGAAGTAATACAAGTTCATAACATTCATTTTAATTCAGCTAGAAGCAAGACAGAGCGTTAACAACAGATTTATATAAGAAAATTTTAATGATGTGATGCAGTTTTGTTCTCTGTGTTTTTAAACCGATATTGCAATACCTTCCTACCCAAATCGTTTTGTTTATTTATATTTTATATTCATTTCATATTCTGAAAACAATTGTACCATCTTCCACGTTCACACAATTTTCCTTCTCGTTCCTCATGGCAGACTTTCTCCTATGAATCACCTGAGCGTGAAACCGTGTGTCCTTGGACACCCCAGCACCCTCTAATGCACCCCAAGGTCCTATTGCCGCCCCCCATTCCCCCTGCAGACCCCCAGCCCACTCACTCCCCCTGACACCCACATGCAAGAGGGAGGGTCGCTGGTCTGGACTCTTCAGCTCTTTCATTCCACAGATCGTTTAACATTTCATTACTGCAGCCAAGCGCAACCTCAGTGTCAAGATGACTTTGGTAATGTTCAAAACACATCTTTGTTCCGGCAGCATGTTGTGAGAAACATACCAGCTATGTTATCGTCAGCGTAAGATTGCCTCTCCTTCCACTTTGGATCATCATTTTATTTTTTATAAATAATTAAAATCATAGTAATTTTGTTAAGAAATATGGGATGAAGGACCGAAAGGACAGAAATTATAGAGAAAAGTGAAAAACAAACAAACAGTAATAGTAATGATAGTAATCATATTTATTGCAAGAATAATCTAATAATTACAATTATTAATTTATTATAAAATTGCACACACACACTTATTTTATCTCTTTTTTTCACTGTCCTTTTTTAACTCTCTTCCTGCATTTTTTAACAAAATTATTTTGAGGCAGAAGATCTGTTTAAAATCCAACAAAAATGTCACTGGAGCCTTGTTTTAGCCCCTCTCGATTTAGAACAGCCTGTTTTAATATTTGAAAATCCTGATCCAAAATATGTTTTATGATCTTCCTTCCTGTAGTGTGAAGAGGCCAGCGGGCATGGGGGGCATCTTGAATCGCATTGGGGCCAAAAAGCAGAAGATGAGCACTTTGGAGAAGTCTCAGATGGACTGGAATGCCTTTAAAACAGAGGAGGGCATTGCAGATGAGCTGGCAATCCATAATCGAGGCAAAGAAGGGTATGTTTAAGCCTCATTAGTGACCCAGACAAACACATCATCTCATATTATCTCCCAGTAGTGCCTCACACTAGCTCAGGGGTGGCGAACGTCGGTCCTGGAGAGCCGCAGCCCTGCAGAGTTTTGCTTCAACCCTAATCAAACACACCTGAACAAGCTAATCAAGGCCTGAAGGGTTACTAGGAAGCTACAGGCAGGTGAGTTTTAATTAGGGTTGGAGCTGAACTCTGCAGGGCTGCGGCTCTCCAGGACCGGAGTTCGCCACCCCTGCACTAGCTTCTGAGATTTTCATCATAACTGAATAAATATCATTAAGTGTCTTCAGTGCTTAAAGCCAGTGTGCTGGCGTATTGTATTTCAGTGCAATTTTTTATAATACATTACAATTCATTAATTATGCACTGAAGTTAACTGGACAGTAAAATGAATGTATTTGGGGTAAAAACCATATGCTGCGCATGCATTTGATTAACATTCTGGCCTTTGCAGTTGCTCTTAGCACTAGGGATGAGCATTTCGAAAAATTTTGTAGTGAGTACAAAAAGTTAGTAGATTCTGTTCTGGCTAAATTACGAGTCATTCCTTACTGTTTCTCTGTTGAAAGATCTGTGCTGTCTCTTGTTGGTTTTTCTGCATACGTACATGTGTAGGAGAGATGTGGGTGTTAAATATGTGGCCTCACAATGCAGGTGTCTGCTCACACACATCTGATTGGTTGATTGGGGAGGAACTACATGAAGAAATATACAATATAGTTTAAATGGGTCCACTTGTGAAAGTTTTTAATTCACTTTTTTAATGTAAAACTTTTTTACTCTTTTCCTTTTAATTTAAAACTCTTTTTTCCATTATAAATATTATGTCATAGCAATAGGTGAAATGTTGAATAGAAAATAATAGAATAGAATAGACAACAGCACTTGAGCTACACATATTTGTGTAAAACCTGATGATCTTTTTTTGATAAATTGTTGTAGTCAGTGTTTAGACAAAAAAATATATATTTTTTTAATTGACTGAATATTTTGTCATGTCATATTAATTCATTTTAGTCATTTTTACTTATTTTTTACATTATTTTAGTCGATGCATTTGGGTGAGCTAATTATCCCACTAGTAAAGTGTTTTCGGTTTACTGGTGTACATTTAGTGTTCAGCTTCAGCTCTTACAGTTCATTCACCAACATTATTGATTCTGATTAGGTTATTGAAACAGCTAGGTTTTTTATTTATTTATTTTTTTTTAGATTTTTCTTGAATTATTGTTAGTGCATTGCTAACATCTTGCTGTATATTTCTCGTTATATGTTTGCCAAATGTATGTTTTAATTAAAATGATTTAATTATCGTCACGATGCATACTCTCTGTGTCATCTTCGTAATTGTTGACGGAATGAAAAACCTCTTTGTAAAATGGAGATTAACATTGCCCTTAAGACTGGTCTAGGATCAGTATTCAGTAAATCAGCAGAATGAATGGAGTGGGAGCTAAGCCAATAGCACTTCATTTAAACCTGCTTATCTTGGCCTTGATGGCTATCTTGAGGAGAAAGAGGTGAAGAATAGGACTCAAAAGCTGATGATGCAAAGCTGTACCAAAAAAGCTTATGTTAACCAGGGTCAAAAAGTTTAACGTAGTGCTTACAGGAAGTGAATGAAATATTGCAGTATTGACTTCTCGCTTTTATTAGAGCAGTTTCATCATGGTTCTCGTTTGAGCTGGAATTGAAACAGGGTGTAGCTTAGTGGGCTTTAAAACTGGAGAAACATTATGAAGTAAAATGTTTAATAGGTATTTTATGATTCTGCACTATTTCCAGGTCACTAATCAAATAAGTACATCTGTGAGAATCATATGACTCTTTCTATAGATAGTCAGATGTTCTTCTTCCATTAAAGCTCAATATACCCTTTTAATCATCTCCAGAGTCCAGTCACGCTGGAGAACATCAACATCATGTTTTACACAAATTTGTGGAGTTCATGCAGCTCAAGATTAGGCTTGCCGCGATAGACGGTGCTGACGGTGATACCGTTGTTAAGCCGCAACAGCGGTTACGTCACTTGCCCACCGCGACACCGACCCCCACCATCGTTTAGATTTTTTATAGTAATAAAAATCATTTAGTTCAGTAAAAGAACAGACACTACAATTAAAAACTGAATGCGGCTGCTCAATGCAG
>NW_015546125.1:147017-147276 GCF_001515605.1 Sinocyclocheilus anshuiensis | reverse complement strand
TTGCTGATTTTTACTTTATTTAAACTTTGTGTCATTTATTTATTTTATTTGACATCAAGGTGTATGCCGTGCCTCCAAGCTTTCTTATTCGTTTTGCTAATAAACGTTCTATGTTTCTTAATTATTTGGTTATATTTTATACATGTTTACTCATTTCCAGTTTTGTATACCTATTTAAACTTTGTAAGTTATTTTATTTTAGGCATAGTCTGACCTACAGCATGGTGTATTTTTATTCGTTATGTTAATAAAAGTTCTA
>NW_015546125.1:115511-146939 GCF_001515605.1 Sinocyclocheilus anshuiensis | reverse complement strand
TTTTATTTGACATCAAGGTGTATGCCGTGCCTCCAAGCTTTCTTATTCGTTTTGCTAATAAACGTTCTATGTTTCTTAATTATTTGGTTATATTTTATACATGTTTACTCATTTCCAGTTTTGTATACCTATTTAAACTTTATGTAAGTTATTTTATTTTAGGCATAGTCTGACCTACAGCATGGTGTATTTTTATTCGTTATGTTAGTAAAAGTTCTATGTTTATGCCGCTATTTGAAAGTGAAAGTAAAATGCGCATGCCGCTTTTAAAAGCTATTTAAAAGCGAAGGAAAGTGAGGAAAAGAGGAAACACCCCTGCCACCACAGTGATACCGGTATTATCGGTGTTGTCACACGTCGATTAACCGGTGGGAAAATGTCCTCACCGTCACAACCTTACTCAAGATCTGCTGCCATTAATGCAAAAGGATGACAAACCACACACTACAACATTTTGAAATTCGTGTAAACTTTTCAGTTCAAATTTTTGCCAAATTCCTTTGCAGAAAAAAACACTTGCAATGGAAAAAGCTGTTTTAAATGAGAAAAATGCAAATGAGAAGCTTTGTCTCAAGTGGACTCTTTTGAACACCTTTGTACCGCGTTTTTTCAGATGTATTTCCAAGAAAAAAAACATCGTCTTATATTCGGGTCAATACGGTAGTATATTTTTGGCTGATTCCTAATTGACCAATCAGAAGTGTGCAGGACATTCTTGCCCACATCTCTTCTATACAAGAAAATATGCAACACATGAACAGGCCTCCATTTCATTCCATCAAAGTAATAAATAAAACATGCAAGAGTAAAGTCATATTATAATGCATGCAGGATTAGAAATGCTGTTCTCACCCTCCTTTCCCTAATATTAAGGATGGGGTTTCTGAAAGAGGTTTTCATTTTAGTAATATCTGATCCAAGAGACATACCCCTTTATCGATTCCCTCAACATACCTCATTCATCTCAGATGTATAATTAATACCTAAAAGTCAACAGTAAAAAGGTTTATGCCTGCTGTAATGGAGACTAAGTACATATAGAGATGATAGAGAGTAAACCATACACTGTACAGATGGTTTCTTTACATAGCAAGCTAATTTTTGCTTGTCCCCATCGTTGCTACCACAAACCTAAATTCATGGTCTTTTCTGGCAAATTACAACATTAAGATACAAATGATTATGTTTAAGGGATTGAAAATAAAGTTCATAGATTAAGTATACTTACCCTGTCAGGACCGACTGTAGTACTAGTAATCTACAGATCAGTTTTTAGACTTCAAAAGGCTTCGGAAATTAAACAAGGCCATAACTGAGATCTACACACACAAAGTTTGTCTCTCCACTCCATGGTCATGATTAGATTTCATTCATGGTGAGTTTAGGAGGAAGTGAAATCTTTTGGCGGAACATTTGTTTCCCGTCAAGCTTTTCTTGAATGCACACCGATGGGTTTGTTTTGGGAGCTGAGTAATTGTGAGGTCTCTTGGGTTTCGTGCCACAGCTGTGGCTGTAGGTTATCTTAGTAGTGCATCAACTTAGTTGTTGTCTTGCTTTCCTCTGTGTTGTGAATACCCCTCTAAACTAGCCCTGTCACCATAGTTACCCATCCTACATTTCTCTGGGGTAATGCAGTGCCACATTTGTGCGACGTAACCCCACTCCCAAGATGCATTTGGTGTAAAAACAAGCAGGGAGATGAGGGAGGAGAAACTTCGCATCTTGTCCTGAGGGGATGGTGATATACAATGACATGATTTGTGCATCCAATTGCCATTCTGTTTTACTTCCTTGCTA
The DNA here is from genome assembly GCF_001515605.1 of Sinocyclocheilus anshuiensis. Lineage (NCBI taxonomy): Eukaryota > Metazoa > Chordata > Actinopteri > Cypriniformes > Cyprinidae > Sinocyclocheilus > Sinocyclocheilus anshuiensis. The sequence continues at coordinate 145,142 of NW_015546125.1, read as the reverse complement.
TGCAATTGTAAAGTTAAAGAAATAGTTCAGCCAAAATTGAAAATGTTGTCATCAATTACTCGCCTTCATGTTGTTCAAACCTTTATGATTGACTTACTTACTTCTGTGAAACAGAAAAGAAGATTTTTTTTAAATTAAATTAATTTATTAGTTTATTTATTTATTTTTTAAATATGTTTGTTTTGTTTTTTCCCCCATTTATACAGTGATGGTCAGTGGGGACCCGTCACCCTACTGACTTTCATTATATGGACAAAAACAGAAAACATCCTTTAAAATCTGAAGAATGCCATACAGGTTTGCAAAAAGTGATTAAATGATGACAATTTACATTTTTGGGTAAGCTTTCCATTTAAATCTCACTGCACACTCAGCACTGATGCTCTGGCTTTCCTAAAAGGGCCTGATGCTCCTCATTTTTAATATGTGGATGAAAAGAACTGTGTTAGTTCTCTATCAGACAGTTGTAGGGCGTGGAACCGTTACTAAATTAAAAACCTGGCCTGGGGGTTTAAAATAAAGCAGAAAAAATTATGGTTTGCCACTGATTCCATATTTCTGTTTCTCTGAGAGGGATGTGGTTTAAGAGGAGGATCGCTGAAGGGTGTGGAGGACGCACAGACCAGAGAGTAGCAGTGCACAGGCCGCTAGGCCAAACTGTATTCCCACAGGACTGTAAGGGCTGTTTTCCGTGTGAGACTGATGGTTGAAGATCTTATTATTTTTCAGAAAATGTAGGACGACAAATACACCCAGATCTGTCAGAGCTAACGCAGTTGGTACACCCTGGGCCTCAAGTCTCTGGAGGCAAAGGGTTGGTTGGGCATCAGAGCTTCCAGAGCATCAAGGGATTGAGACACTGGGGAGAGTGACCCTCTGCTGGGATTTAGAGGGAACAGAGCAGACCTGTGACAGATTGTGCTCTTCAAACACAGCAGGCAGAAGCACAATGTTTGATTCAACGTTTCAATGTCTTTCCAGAGTTTAACTAGGTACCCAAAAGTACCTAGTTAACTATGTAAACAAAAAACTAAAATATCATGAAAAATCAGCTGTTCCTTAATTAAAAAAGAATTTAGTGCAGTATTGAATCATTGTATATTGGATTTTTTAGAATGCAAAGCGTCCTCCCTTCCAACAAAATTACCTCTTCAAAGATGCCTATTCTGTGTTCCGAAACATAATACTGTTATTCCTGAAAAGGACAAACGATAAGAGTAAAATGTGGAAATGCCTGTGCTGTTCCTGGCTGTGTGTAGCACCTACTGCTCGGCAGATTCTCCCGATGAGTCCCTGATAATTTCACTTTGACATGGTTGAGTGTCATATTTGATTATGAGAACCTGCCGCAGAATAATTGCACAATGCATTTCTATTCAAAAATCTGGCATTAAAAAAAGGGGCAGCACACAAGCTATGTTGCACCCAACATCAAACCTTTAGCCCATGTATAAGTGCAGCAAATTGTAGTGCAATTGTAAAGGTCAAAGACGAGGGAAAAATGGTTTTGATGCAAAAAATAGGGGATATCGAAAAAGAAAATATGTAGGGAGGGGTCTTCAATCCATCGGTTGTTTTTTCGGCTTTAAGATTTTGGCATTGCACTCAATATGTGGTGGCAGATGAATGAACTGTAAAGCTACAATGTTTGGATTTATGTGAACTTTACTAAAACCTAAATAAAAATAAATTACAGCTGAATAGAAATATCTAAATAAACCTAATAACTGACAAAAGGTAAAATGAAAATAAATAAATAAATGAATAAATAATAAAACACATGCATGGAATCATCCACAACAAGAGCATTTAAAAATGTGAGAAATTTAATTTCATGCCAACTGTGAAAAAAACCCCCAAAAAACCAAAACATGATATGACCCATTTAAGCCTAGTGTGTTGCTCAGTTTTTGCTCTCTGTCGTCTTTTCATCATTGGCAGGGGCGTGATGTGATATCTAATAAAATGTTCGGTCTCTGCTTTGTAGCCTCACATGTCTGCGTAGCAGCTACTCCAAGGGTTTTCCTAGTGTGCACAGTGCTCTACAGAACAATTCATTTAGACCTCACATAAAGCTTTGTGTAGGAGATGCCCCTCTCTGCTCATCATCAGCCAGCTCCCTGAACCTGAACCCAGACTATCATGAGGAAAACTAGATGATGTCAGCCTGAAAGGGTTGTCCTCAGGATCTGCTCTTACTCTGAGTACCAGCGAGTCTTGTAATGACAATAAACAGGGAGGCTGAATACATGCACCTATAACCTCTGACATCTAATGGATACAGGTTCACTAAAGCCACTATTGTGTTGTCTGAGACAAATTCTGGCCTTAGATCATTTGAGCTTGCCTTTTATGCAATATAAATATCTAACCTGTGTGACTTTATTTCCTCTGTGAAACTCAAAAGAATATATTTAAAAATAAAACGTCTCAGTGTTTTTTTTTTAATCTATAAAATTAAATTAGACCCCATTGACTCATTATATGGACAAAACCAGAAATATTCTTAAAAATATCTTGGTTTCTGCAGAAGAACTAAAGTCATGCCGGTTTGGAGCGTAAATGTTTCAAAAGCTGAACTGGGTATGTCAGAAAAGGATGACATCCAAAATGTGGAAATCTGTGGTCCTTCACAAATGCGAACCACTTGTGACAGGTAATAGCATTGTGAAACCAGCATGCCTAAAAAAAGAAACAAATATGTGTGTAAAAATCACTTTACCACCTAAGTGCTGACATTTACCAGCACCCCACTGTCCCCACTCACGGCCGTTGTGCTTCGTTCCAAGACACAATGGGAAACGGCAACAAAAGCACTGAAAGAATGCTTTAGAAAAGCATCACTAGAGATGCAGTGTACAACGGTTGCAAAAAGATGATATTCAGTGTATGTAGTCATTGACACAAAGAACAGAGCAAGACCTAGTGTTTGTGTCTCTGTCATTCTTGCCAAGGGCTTGTTTACATGTGCTTTATTTCCTCCACCATTATCTCAGTGTCCTCACTGTCTCTGCTCTCTGTGTCTGTAGGTACGTGGAGCGAAAGAACTTCCTAGAGCGAGTGGACCAGCAGCAGTTTGAGTTGGAGAAGAGTGTGCGTCTGAGCAACATGAAACGGTGACAAGAGAGCAGACATATTCACTGATCAAAACACAGACTGTCCCATATTCACACACACCCTCCATACACTCTCGGTTTTCCTTGTCACATAGGTGGAATTTTTTTCAGATCCCTGGCCTGTAGCTCCCCAAAACTGGACTGCCTTCACAATCGAATGTACAGCTGCCATATTGTCTTTTTCTTCTTCCGCTCTTCCTTTGTCCAATATTGCATGTCCACGTTTATCAGGGCTTTTTTAACATGAAAGAGGAACAACTCAAGATGTTTTTCTTCTCTAGGATTTCTTCTCTAGCAATTCCTCAAAAACCTCATTTTATAATTAACTGAGGTACATCAGGCACACCTAACCATTCAATAATAGTGCCATTAATGGGGAAAAAAACCTTGTTAAGATGCACAGATAAGGGATTTCATCTTAAACTGAATTATTTAGCATAATTCACATCTTTGTTCTGACAGTGAGGTTTTTCATAAATGTAAACGGCCAATATTGCACCCTATAGTGGTGGTTTTCTTTTACAGTATTTGATGGTAAAATGGAAGAGCACAGTTGCTTTTGTTTTTTCCATGTGTTCTTATTACTGTCTTGTGAATTTATTTTGTAAGAGTGGTTGTATGGTAATTACCCCATCATCATTTTAATCGTGTCTCACGGTTTGACAGAAATAAATCATGTTATTGGGTGTGGACACTTTCTTTTTAAATGAACTGTGTCTTGCTGTTAATTACTTTGACCTACTAATTAATGGCTCCACCTCATACGGCTTTCCTCTTCCCCATCCCTCTTTGCTAGCTTATGCCCCGCTTGTCTTCATACACACTTGAAGCTCCACCCCCACCACTTGTCTGTTTTTTTTTGTATTTAAAAAAAAAATACCATGTAGGAAAGGGATCAGCAGGGTTCAAGTCACGTATCTCTGAATCACTGTAGTGAGTCGTGCATGAATCCTTCCCCTTTTCAAAACTATAATAATCTGTGAGATATTTTTCTGACAGTGAAAGTCCTGTAGTCACAGAATTTTATCATTAAAAAAATGTGAGTGCTGCTTGACCGTATAAAAGGTGTTTTGAGGGGAATTTAGTGCATTGCTAAGCTGTTGCGATGGTGTTATGGGTGATTGCTCAACCCCAAAAGCGCATGCCTTAATCTTTATGATACTCTCATCTCTGATATGGCTCGGTGTCTTTTTTTTTTTCATTCAATGTCTATTTGATTTTTTCACTCATTTTATCATCCCCTAGCTAAAATGGTAAGTCATATAGCATAGAAAAGTAATAGCACACCTCTCTTGCATGATTTGAGACCGTACCACAAATGGGACAAGTTACATGCATTGATGCATCAGCAAGGATGCATTAAATTAATCAAAAGCTGCATTAAGAACATTTATAATCTGACAAAAGATTTCTATTTCAAATAAATACTGTTTTTTGTATCTTTCTATTCATCAAAGTATGGAAAAAAAAATGTATAATGGTTTCAACAAAAATATTAAGTAGTACAAATATTTTTGACATGAATAATACTAAGAAATGTTTCTTGAGCACCAAATCACCATATTAGAATGATTTCTGAAGGATCGAGTGGTACTAAAAACTGGAGTTATAGCTGCTGAAAATTCAGCTTATCACAGGAATAAATTACATTCAAATAGAAAATGGTTATTTTAAATAGTAATAATATTTCATAATATTAGTTTTTATTGCATTTTTGATCAAATATATGCAACCTTGGTAAGCATAAACGACTTTTAAAAACAAACACAAAATTGCATCGACCCCAAACTTTTGAATGATAGTGTAAATTATGAGCAATATCAGTAGTGCCATTTAATGATGTCAACGGTTATTATAATGGCTGTGTAAATATGTGACCCTGTCTGTGAAATCCAGGCTAAAGTCTCAAAATCTAATTATGAGATAACAAGCATCAAAGTTTGATTTCAACCATTAATTTCACTATGATTTCAATCTTTGACATGGCCTTACTCAGTCAATATTAAAGATATAAAGGTAATATTTTCACAGAATGTTCTACATATTTATGAAGGATGATTTTATGTAGAAAACAGTAAATCACAAAAAAGGCAAGGTCACATATATTATGTATATTTCAGACTAAATTGCAGTACTGTTTGTTTTTGATGTGTCAATTCTTAATTTGTTATTTTTCCTGAAAAACCATGTTGGGTCTTTTGATAGCATGGGCGGTAACTTGTTCATCCTTTCACTTGAAGATAATGGTCTTGTTTACATAATTCAGTCTTCCCTCTCCCTGTGCGTAGGCCTGTGTGGGCACAAAGTTTGTTTACTGCCATTTCCTGCTGCTCGACTACCATTTAGAAGGATGTTCGCATGCTCCGCGCATCTCTCCAGATTTCTGTAATGGCTGACCCCCACAGCAGTCCCCTGCCTCACTGCTGCATTGCTTATTTCCCAAATGGAGATGAGTAGCTGTTCTCTGCTCTGATGTTGTCCTGTGCAAACATCAGACTCTGCAGGTGGGAATTTGAATGATACTGGCATAATTCCCTCACTTAATCAATGTTCTCGAAGCTGAGCAGTGAGCACTGTGGGCTTTTTGTGTTTCACACCAATAAACTGGTACATTCTAGGCAGAAATAAATAAATGTGCCTACATGAGCATACAGAAACAATCATATCACAGAGTACATGTCATTTGCAGATTCTCCATGCATAGCTGTACTCTTAAAGAAACAGTTCACCCCAAAATGAAAATTGTCATTATTTACTCCTGCCTTTTCAAACGTGTTTAACTTTCTGTTTTGTGAAACCAAAAAGGTACATTTGTGAAGTACATCGTTGCCACTCTTTTCAGTATAATGAATGAGAATGTGAGCTGCAGAATTTCCAAAATGACAAAACGGCAACATAAGTTTACTAAAAAGAAAAAACCCTGATATTCACTTGAGTTCTCCTTGTGCTTCATGAAAGTATTCAGATTCATGAACAAGCTCTTTTCAGTCAGATCTATCCAATGAAATTGTGAACCAGTGAGCTCACAAAACCTGAAAGATTTCTTCACATGTTAGATTAGTTCTGTTGTTCCATGTTTAACTCGAATCTAGCAACGTTTTTTATATTTTCATTGTTAAACATTTGATTTACATTTATAATGCTATACTTTGCTTTCTTACCTTGGCGGGCCGGCTCCAGACAGCCCCAACAATAATAAAATAACATCAGAAAATTGCAGCATTTTTCTTTTATTAGCTGAATGCAAGGCACGCTGAATTCACGCGGCTTCAGTCTGTAGCAGAAAAGCAGAGGCATGACAACGAGCGAAGATGTGGAGTTTGCGAGTTACGGGGAGTTTAATAGGCTACATGAATATGTATCATAGCCTACCACTGAAATAACCTGAGCAATTTTAATGTTATTAAAAACCCACTCACTCAGTAACGTGCATTCATTGCATGGACGGGGCAAGACTATGTCTAAAATGCATGTACGCTATACAGTTCAGTTGAAAGTTTACCCCTTTTGGCTTGCTGTTAATGCTGAATGTAAAAATGAAAACTTAAAGTAAAGAGCTTGTGCGACGAAAGTTGCGTTCGTTACTATAGCAACCAGTCGGCTCGACTGAGAAACGTAGCCTTCCACTTCTATGACGTAAACGACCAGTGATGCAAACTATTCGACTTTTTATGTCAAATTCCGCAGTTTTGAATAGAAAGTAGGTCTGTCATTTACGTGATTCATGTAGCCTAATTCATAATTGATTATGACAATAGCATTTTTCTGTTTTGCGTTTTCAACAATACAACTGAAATTGAATGGGTGCATATTTTAAAATAAAAATATTATTTGCAGTTCAGATTGATTAGCCTACTTTACAAAAATTCTTATTATTGTTCTTGTTCTTTTACTGTTCTGTTTTCTTATTTTAATTGATTCCCCTAAATCCATTTAAATCCTTTATTTATTTAGTTTCTTTAAATAAGTACCATTACCATAGAGGTCTGGTCTTTATATTTTCCTCAAAATAATTGGTCGATATGATGACTAAAAAATGCCCACCCAGGATATCTGCCAGCCCACCCTTCTATAGCCATCAAGAACCGGGCCTGTACCTTGGCATTAAATTACATAAAACTACTTCTCGCTACTGTGTGATTGTTTCTAATATAATGGAAAATTTGACTTCACACCCACACATTTTTATTTTATTTTGCTTTTGGGGCAAATGAAGACAAAAAATATATTTGTTGTATAGTTTCCATTCACCACTATAGAAGTTTACCCAAATATGACGACTTCTGTTTCTGAGAAGCCCAGAAATGTGAAAAGGGTCCTTTTGCAATAGTTAACAGCTCACTGAATAATCAATGAATGATGAATTAATATTTAGTCTGTTCCTCACACTTAAGAAGACTTGTAATATAAGCATATGAGTTGTATAAATGCAGATTTTTATATTTTTTGTGTCCTTTTTGAAGCTTAAAAAAGTCCCTGGTTTAGACCAGCGTGAGGGTGAGTATGATGACTGAATTTACATTTTTGAGTGAACTAATCCTTTAAACATGCACGTAATGCATTTCACCCTTTCCATGTGAAGGCATAGTGGGAGTATAGTGAGGTAGCCACACTCATTTTTATTCATGTCCTCCCCCGTCCACTCAAAGTCGATGGTAAGTGTGTGGTATTCAGGAGTGGAGAGGAGCCTGTCGCCCTCATCTTTATTCAAATGCACCTGTCCTCTCCTGATTTTACTTTCTCTCTTGGGTCTGAACACTGCTGTTGGCTCCTAAATAATGCCTTCATCCCTTTCCTTCTGTCACTTTTTCAATTTTTCTATCGCTTTCATCTTGCATTACGCTTAGATGTGTTGATGACATGAGTCTGATTTTCCCTTTGCAATTGTCTCTGCCATTATCATTAACTTTGACTTCCACTTCACAAGACTTTTTTCCTTTCCTGCCATTCTATACTTGCATTTCCCCTCTCTATTTCTTGAGTGATTTCACAGTAGTAACAAACTGTCGGTTATTAATATTACTTAGAATGCATTATGTATAGAGTCAGACAAGCAGGCCAAAATAGATCTGATCCAATGCATCCACTGATCCAACACTGTGATAGAGGTGTAGACCCTTAGCAGTGTCCTATATAAAAAGACATCTCTGGAGCAACAGGGCCTTAGGTGTCTACTCGGAATTTCTGTAGCGTATATATATAGCACAAACTTCACCTCCAGGCATGTGTATCTGTCTGTCACCAAGTGCATGAATTCAAACAGGGGCAGAAACCTTAAAAATAGACAGCACTGTTGAGAGCACAATTATAAACAATCACTGTGATGAGAACCTAAAATAACAGCTGACTAAAATGTTCCAAATGCCTCTTACCTCCAGGTCGCCAGAGTTAAGGGGAGCTTTAAAGGACTCCTGGCTATTTACTACTCCCTATGTGTAAGCCACAATAAAATGATTTCCTTCTAAATGTTTATAGTGCATTGCCTGTTGAACTATATGGGTTGCTTTTAAGGTTAGTACAATGTGCTGCACTTTTTATGGCACATTTGCGAAAACACTTGTACCGTTATAAACATTCTTGTCTTTTTGGAATCACTTTCTGGAGTGATTTTGCAGAAAAATCAGTCGAAACTTGCAGAATGGAATTAAATATGGGTAGAATGTGTTAAAAAGAGCTGAGACTACCGCAGTGGTACCTGAAAGCATGATTAAATTACCTAAAATATTTAATAAACATGCGGAGGTGTCAGATGTACAGTATAGAACTTGATTAATGAGGGGTGTTCCAAATCTGTTCTGCCCACACAGATTCCGTACGGGCCGGCTCAGTGGCTAATATCCAATTGCAGACCACAAGAGAGTTTTTTTTTCTTCCCATCTTTGCAGTAAATTCAGCCTTGTAACAGTGGACTTGTTTGGCAGCCCACCAAAAAGATTTCCTTCTGAAGGTCTTCTTTCCTGTATTTCAGCCCTTTCAACATTAGCCAATGTTGGCAGATGAAGGGAGGGAGTGCCATGACACCAATTTAACAGACATTTGAAGATAAGAAGAGGACCTTTGACTTCTTTCACGCAGCTGCCCTGAATAATTAAAAGCCATTCACAGTGCTCATGGCATAGCTGTCAGTGAGAGCGTTGGGAATGATACTGCTTGTAAACTAATTGTCCTTCACAACACATATTTCTATCTGCTGTCTGACAAATAACGCACAGTTTTTTCCTTAAAGGGAATTTCATCAAAGATGAGAGGCTGGCTGTATTATCGCTGATTTTTAGTGTTAAATGTAAACCTTTTTTAAAGACGTGCTTAATCTTTCGTAGTAACCCCAACCCCAGAATATCGTCCAGCATCAGCTAGTTTGAAAGGCCAAACATTTTGTTGGTATCAGCATCTTTTGGCCAATCTGTGTTATTAAAGGTTTTTCTTTCAAAGTCAAATGCTAGAATGTTTGCAGCCAGTTTCATCATGTTAATGGGTAATTACTACTTTTTATACTAAATATATACTATATATTTTTGTTATCAAGGAGATTGTTTCTCTGCAGATATGGTAGTTTCCAAGCTATGTTCAGCAAATAACTCAGGATGCCATAAAAACTAGAAATCGGTAATTAAGTTTAAAAGAGAATTTAACATAATTAGTTATTTTTAAACCAAATAGTCTACATCATCCATTGCTATGATGTGGAGTGAAAATATAGTTTGTTATTGTTTCTTGTGTTTTGCTTAGTTTTGCTTATTGAATTGATATCCGTCAAGATGTTATTTGATTGCTAAAAGGAGCATCTTAAGGGGTTTGTTAAATGCACCTGTTACCTTTAACATAATTGAAAACTGGGTATGCAGCCACAACACCTTTTGGGGTGTTTCCATATTGTAGATTTTTAAATAATTAAAGTGTTCGGTGAATGTATTTCCTAGTGCCTAGTGTATTTTAAAGCAATGAATAATACATCTTTAGTGTAAAGCCTCAGTCACACAGTCAGTGACTTAAGCAACAGTGGCCTGAACTCATTCATTTTCATTAAGAGCTGGAGACTTCCACAACATGAGTGACTGTTGGTGACTATATGTGGGCATGTCCAGTGAACTGACAAATCTGAAAAAATATTTATGCAAATATGGAGTGACTTAAAGACAGTAAAGCCCACGTAAACCTGCCAGCTACTGTGTTGGAGCAGGATGACTGATTTTGTCTGTTAAGATGTAATGACATATCAACGAATCACAGGTTTCTTTGTCGCTGACAGTGTGAATGGGGCTTTCAGAACATTTCTGACATTTTCCATTTGACACAAAGTTACCACATTTTTTTATTATAGCAACAATAAAGGGCTCTTCACATTGACAGCGATTTGAGTGACAAAGCATCATTCATTGAATTTGTCAATAGACAAATTTCGATCCAACTTTGCATCAAAATTCTAATTATCATTTCCTCTGCCTGGTATGCTCAATGAATTAATGACTAAAGCCAAAAGTTTACTTGCATGACACAAACATGCATATAGCCAAATTCATAGTCTTTCATTCCACACATGCACACTATAAAAGTTTTATCCTTTTCTAGTGTTTTCACTATTTCTCAGCAGAACATAATTGCTCGTCAATGTGGGCGTCTATTGTTGTTGCATCTACAGTTGTTTATCCTTGTTGTTCCGTCTCCTATATCTATTTTCAACTGTGAAACAAGGGCACAGGCCTGTGTTGCCGCTTTGTGCACCAACTGTTTAGTGCAAAAAATAAATAATTCAAGGCCCATACTGATTGTGAAATTTACATCATGCGCACTGTAAATATACTAGTTTGGGTTTGAATATGAACAGATTTTTGTCTTTAATTGAATTATGGTTGCCAAGTATTCTCTACTATACTTCCACGAAATATTTTTGTAAGGCACAGATATTCTTTTTGCAGTGAGAGGGAAAAATAAAACCGTATAAAGACAGTATAAAAACATTAAATAGCACAGTAGCACGAGACTGGCATAAACGCATCGAATGTAAACACCGTTAACAGCGTATAATATAAACCATGCCGTGTTCATCCACACAGAGGTAACAGGAGACTATCCCTTTAAACAGAACTTGACGATTCCATCATAGGGAGAGAGAGAGCGAGCGAGCGAGCAGCGTGCTGGTTCGCTGTGCTGTGAAGTGTCAGTGTACGCCACCGCAGTACAGACAAACAGAAGCCAGGTCATTCCTTACTGTACGGAGGAAGAAAAACACGAGTGAAGAACAGAAGCGTTTTAATTCAAACACAGCCATATTATTAGTAGCCCAACTGCAGCTCTCTGCCTCTGGAGAGGAGGACTGAAACCCGTGCGAGGTGGAGCGGAGACACATCTGAAACATTCACATCAAACTTCTCACCCCATCGAGACCCGGATTGCACCCTTACTACAGACAACATGGAATAGAAGGACTCTGAGAGAAGCCTAACAATACAAATTGATGTTTTCTGCTGAAAACCCGTTAGAGGGGAAGAAACTGGTCCGTTAATATCAGCATCAGCTTTGTAGTGGATTGAAAGAAGGAACTCAAGATGTCTGTACCGGTAAGTTCTTCAATGTAACCGCTGAAATGATTCATCGCGACGTTTAAAAGTTACGGAACTGCTTGATAGTAACCTGCATGCGTTGTGCTGGACGCCCAGATGTTGGTCTGAAAGAATAGGCTGTTTGCTCGGTATTGCTGTGGTGATGCACACTGGTCATTTAGTATAAAGCAGCTGTTCGGGACGGTAGTGGAACTGAATTTTTGTAGTTCCCTCAAGACAATACACGAGCTGTGTGTCAAAACCTAGTGAGCTGTCTACCTAGACAGCGTTTTTGGGCGTCTTGGCACGTTCCAAGGATGCTCGAAATGGTGCGCGTGCCAATGATGCCCAAAAAATGCGTTATATATAGGCAGCTCAAAAGGTTGAGAGCTGAAGTACAAAAAATAAGCGCACAAATAAGATGCAGAATTTCCTCATGACAGGTTACCATACTAAACATTTCACGTTTCTGTTGGCTTAAGGTATTTTTTATTGGCTTCCACAATAAATAAATAAAAAAAAACGAAAAATCAAAAGCATTTTTTTTTATAACAAATTTTTTATTTTTTTGTAAAAAGTGTTACATTGCTTTATGATTAACCCATTATGTGAAGCACCTTATGACCTTTTACCTTTGGCCTTTCAGCTTGTTGCTGCTTTAGATTAATTATTATTATACTTTTTTTTTTTGTGGATCAATTAACCAAATTTGACATTTTCTAAGATTTGGTCATGTTTTATATGTCTGTGTGCAATGGCCTCATAGGGCAAAAGGCCCCTTGAAAGTAATATTCTCTTGCAGCATTTCATAAATATCTATAGCAATGGATTTTTTTTCGATGGATGCGCAAAGTGGGACAGTTTCTGTCACAAATTTTGTTACCTGTGTTAACGTGGTACGGTAATCAAGAATTGATAAATATTACTAATACTGTGCAATGTGCATATTAACAAGTAAACATGGTTGACCCTGAAGAAAAATCTGTTCTTGCACCATGGACCTGTTTCTTCCAAAAGATTCCCAGCTCAGAGCTCTTCATCGAGTCTCAACCTGTGAGACCTGTGTTCCGCCTCCCTACTGCTTTTGGCATCTCATTTCGACATACTGCAACACGATTTAATGTTTGCCCTCGCTGGCTGAAGTTAAGTAGAAGAAGTCAGTGGATTGCTAATACAGGGCTGTGGAGGATGCGCAGCTCTGCAAAACATCATTGCGGATTCCTGTGGGAGGAATGAGGTTAATTTGCATGTCTTGGCAGCTTACCTATATATTTTCCCACTGCTGTTTTTAGGAGAACTAGCATATTGATGATGTTATGAATAAATAATAAAATCATTTCTTCTCTTTGCATCCATTTGAGGAAATGGTCTCGGAAGGCCACCTCGGTGGTCTGTGCCTTGTTCAGTTTAACTCTTTAAGATAATGCTCAGTTCCAGTGACAAAGAATGGTGTATGTTCAGATTCAGTATCGCATGAGTACCCATGTCCCACGCCATTTTCAACAAACAGAAGCCAGATTGCTGTTGCCCGGGGTGATCGAGCTTGATCGCAGCAGCTGTTCTACCACAAAGATGAGAGTATGGTTTGCTTGTCTTGTGCCTCGTTTCCACAAAACCGGTGTGATTCCGTTTACCTGAGACCAACAGATGTCACCAAGAAGTGAAAAATAAACAAGTGTAATGGCTAAAGCACTTTAATGTAGTGTTTGCAGCTTGTTTGCATCAGTAGGAAACCTGCAGGAGTGTCAGGATTGCAACCCACATTGGTTTATTTATTAGGTCTGGGTTTTAATCCAAACTTTCTGATTTGTTTTAAATTTGATTCTCCTTTCGATTCAGATCAGTTTGGGCATATTTCAGTTAATAGTATCCATTCTGCTTGCACAGAAAATAAATTTCATATGGGAACCTCCTAACTTGGTATATTACGAAAATCTTAATATTTTATCCAACTATGCAGTTCATTTGATATTTAACAAATATTATAATCACCAAAAACTCATCTGTGGATAGTGTAAGTATTTCTTGTTTAAAACATTTCTTATAACATTATGCAAAATTAATAAAAATAATATATTTTGGCTCAAACCTCAGTTATAAACTCAAGAAAAATGTGATTGCCTGCTATTATTTAGCAGTATACAACATTTTAATCTTATCACATACATTTGGACTTCGAACACAGGTAAAATATTAATTTATTTTTTTCCCTAGCCATATTATTCATGCTGTCATATTTTTCAGTCAGAAAATCAACGTAGAAACAGTGTTATTTTAGTATTAATTATATACTACTGTAGTTTTTATTAATATTTTGAATGAACTTTTTAAAGTTTTAGTCATTCTTTTATGTGATTTTGTCATTATTTTTTTTTTTTATATATATCTATATAGCTTTATTTTTATTCCAGTGTAAGGTTTAGTAATTTTAGTATTTAATAATTGTTTTAATTCAAAAGTTTAAGTTCAATTTTGTCATCTAATATTTATATTTTATTTTATTTTATTTCTGTTTTATTTCATTTCACAAATATGATTTGTAATAGTTTTAGTTTTGGTAAACAATATGAAGACACTGCCCCACTGACGCTTTACCAACATATGTCCAGACTTGCATATCTAGTAAGTAAAAAAATAGTAAAGTGACGTGACGTGTGGCCAAGTATGGTGACCCATACTCGGAATTAGTGCTGTGCATTTAACCCATCCAAAGTGCACACACACAGCAGTGAACACACACACACCGTGAACACACACCCGGAGCAGTGGGCAGCCATTTTTGCTGCGGCGCCCGGGGAGCAGTTGGGGGTTCGGTGCCTTGCTCAAGGGCACCTCAGTCGTGGTATTGAAGGTGGAGAGAGCGCTGTGCATTCACTCCCCCCACCTACAATACCTGCCGGTACGAGACTCGAACCCGCAACCTGAATGTATCTCCATACATTTTCACTTGAATTCTGCAAGCGTGTATGGATGCATGCATACTTCCTTTGATACATAAGTTTGAGTTCTACACATGCTCTGCTTCATACATATTGATGGGTATTAATGTTTGGCTGTTAACGTCATTTGCCTCGGCTTCAGATCTTTATCTCGTCCCCTGGACAGCTCCCAGAGTGCGTGCACTTATTCCCCCCCACCGTCCCTCGGAGTTTCACCACAAGAGGTTAAATGCGAAGCCAGCAGGGAACGAGCTTGCTAGATCACTCTCAGACGCCCGACATTTGGTGCTTGTCATAGATGATACTCCACATACATATTAATAATGTTGGCTTAGGTGAGTTGTTGCATTTCAATCGCCCAATAAAGACCTTTTGCTATTTGTATGCGTTGCCCTGGCAACTAGAGGCCACCAGCCTTCCACATATGAGTTTCATTGGCTCATAGTAACTCATAGTAAACAGCGTATAATGCTACACATGCCATGCATGAACAAGCACGACTCCAAAGATGAATTGCGACATGCACTTGTGAATACGTCTGAATTCCTGTCTGAAATCACACTATTCATGCTTGTCCTTGCATAGTAAGTGTCTCATCTCATAGACATTCTTTCCTTCACGCAGTCACACATCAGCGGCCCCTGCTTTGCCACTCCCGGCAGGCATCTTTATCCATTTTTAGTGATTAAGGATGGCCATTTTTTGCTCAAATACACACACTCTCACACTGGATGCATCTTAATCCAGAGAACAGCTGACACGCTCATTAGTTTATTGCTTGTCAGCTCAAGAGAAAAATAGGAATGTTAGAAGCAGCTGCAGGTGAACATATGATGAATATGAATGTAAATATTAATGTTTATGTCACCTCAGGAGTCTTTTGACAAACAGCTCTTCATATTCATCTGATTTAAATACCATTCACATTAGTATGCAGTATATGTGTATATGTGTGAATATTCTTCATTCTCGTTTATGTCTTGGTACATTGCACACATTTGTTTGCATAAGAATACAAATGAAGGGAAAATTGTGTTGTGTTATAGGCTGTGTGTGTGTGTGTGTGTTTTCAGCAGGATGTTGTCTGTAGTATGGAGAGTTGTATGTAAAGCATGAAAATTGAATTACCTTGGACAGCGCTCACATTCTTCAGCTGAACTTTATTGGTCACAGATGCTGGCATTAATGTGCATATTTCTGTAAGCACTGAACAAAAGTCTATCTATCTATCTATCTATCTATCTATCTATCTGTCCGTCCGTCCGTCCGTCTGTCTAATCTGTCTGTCTATTGTTTTTCATTCTATCAGTCTATCTATTGTTCTGTCATTCTATTGTTTGTTCTGTCATTCTGTCTTTCTATCATCCTAATGTTCGGTCGTTCATCTATCTATCTATCTATCTATCTATCTATCTATCTATCTATCTATCTATCTGTCCGTCCGTCCGTCCGTCTGTCTAATCTGTCTGTCTATTGTTTTTCATTCTATCAGTCTATCTATTGTTCTGTCATTCTATTGTTTGTTCTGTCATTCTGTCTTTCTATCATCCTAATGTTCGGTCGTTCTATCATTCTTTGTCGTTCTGTCTTTCTGTTGTTCTATCTATCTTTCTGTTGTCTTTTCTGTTTTTCTGTCGTTCCTTCTTATTGTATCATTCATTTGTTGTTTGTTCTATTTATCTGACATTGTTGTCATTCTGTCATTTTCTCTGTCTATAAAGGCTATAGACCTTCAAACTTCAATACTTTGTCAATCCAGTATTGGTTTTCATTTACTATGCTAATTAAAAATTACAGTAATAATAATTTTTTAAAACTCATTTTCTTTCTACTTCATTGCATTTAAATTTAAATTGGATTTTTTCATTGGATTTGATACCTCAGTTCAATTTAATTTACGATTCAGGAATATAATTGAAATTTCTTTGAATATTATTGAAAGTCATTCTCTATTCATTTCTGATCATTCTCTATTCAGTTATGTTTATGAGCACAAAAACTGTATATTCACATGATGGAGTAAAGCATGTGTCTGTCTGATATAGTGTAGGAAAAGAATGCAGTGTATAGAATTTGTGGTTTTGTGTGCAGCGATAGTGTGCAAGTCTGCAGACTGGCAAACAAACAGATCACTCCAAAAAGATACTCTCTGACTGGTTTTCTTTGTCTGAATATAGCTTCACATACTTCCAGCCTCTTTATCTTTGCCAAATGCTTTTCACCCTTTTTTCTTATTCATCTGTTTTTCTATGTCCTTCATCTTTTGTCACTCTGAAGGTTCATATGGCTTTTTTTTTGCTTTTAATTTTAGTTTCCTTGCGTTTAACAGTCTGTGTGTGTGTGTGTGTGTGTGTGCACATGCTTCTGTTTTGCAGAGCTCTTTTGCTGTTATATTTGCAGCAGTGGGGGACATACTTAGTGTGAAATCCAAGTAGGCCCCTTATGATTTCAAAAGCCGGTGTCGTTTTACTCACCCTGGCGTTGACTGTCCTGCAGACGACCACTCTCAGCTGTTTGGGAGGACACATGCCGGTCCTCACAGGACCTAAAAGAGTCACGTAAACACGTCTCCTCTAAACAAGTCACCACACCCCCTCCCCTTGACCCCAGGGTGTTTAAAGTGTAGCATCTTGTTTTCTGTGTGTCAGACTGGCAGGACTGACTTTAATGAATGTGCGGCCCTCTCTAGAATTCTGTTTATGCTGCTGTTTAAGTCGTATGTGTGTGTCAACGTGGCTTGGCTGTGATGAGTTGCTAATGAAACGCAGGACTTTTTCACCATGTGATGATTTGAACTCAGTGTAACCCGCTCTTTTGTTCCACTGCCCTGTAAATCTCTTTCGTCAGCATTAGAAGGGGGAAGAGAGAGGGAATATGTGCGTGTGCACGTCTGTGGATGGAGATTATGTTGGGTGTGTATGTGTAAAATTTGCATGCCTCGTGTTCATGTTTTGTGTTGAGGGATTGTGTTGGTAGACAGAGAGAGAGAGTGTTGCACATATTTGTTTTGTAGCTCGATGGGCACTGGATCCTGATGTGGATCCTTATTATAGTGCAGCTGTGAGAGTGAAAGGGAGATAGAAAAACGAGCGAGTGTAGTTGTGTGCATGTGTCTGTTTTTGCCACTGCCTGTGCCAAATCGTCCCATCGCCACCGTCGTAAATCTGCTGGCTGATGTGCGCCATGGTCATATTAATGGAGCGCCATCAATCAAACCGGGCTGTCTGAGATTAGACTGTATGTGCATGATGGGATGGGGGAGGGAACTGTACGTATAAGTGAACCTGACAGAGACATCTGTTTAGAGTAGACCAATTCAGTTAAGGCCAGTCCTCATGAGCTCAGCCTAGCCCAGTCCAGTCTAGCTATTTCCACTCTAGTCCAATTTAGCATGCCCAGTCCAGTTTATCTCAGCTAAATCCAGCTCAGTCCAGTCCAGTTTAGCTAAACCCAGTCAATTAAACTGGGATAAACCCAGACCAGATTAGCTAAAGCCAATCCATCTGAACTCAGCTAAACCCAGTCTAGTCCAGTCCAGTTTAGTTTGCCCAGTTTAGTCCAGACTGGCTAAGGATATTCCAGCTGTACAAGGCTAAACCCAGCCTAGTCCAGTCCAGTTTAGCTAAACCTAGTTAAGTCTAGTTTACCTTGCCCAATTCAATCCAGATTAGCTAAAACCAATCCAGTTGTACTTAGCTAAATCCAGCCTAGTCCCGTCCAGTTTAGCATGCCCAGTTCAGTGCAGGTTAGCTAAGACCAATACAGTTGTACTCAGCTAAACTGAGCCTAGATCAGTCCAGTTTAGCTAAACCCAGTCATGTCAAGTTTATCATGCCAGGTTCAGTGAAGAGTAGCTAAGGCCAGTCCAGTTGATCTCAACTAAGACCAACCCAGTCAGGTCGAGTTTAGCATGTTCAGTTCAGTCCAGATTAGCTTAGGCTACTCCAGTTTATCTCAACTAAGACCGACCCAATCCACTCTAGTTTTGCTCAACTATAGTGTATAGTGTAGTGTGCCGTTTTCAGTCCAGATAATCTGAGACCGGTCCAGTTTACTCAGCTAAACCCAACCCAGTCCAGTGCATTTTAGCTAAACAGGTCCAGTTTATTTCAGCTGAGGCCAGCCCAGTAAAGTCCAGTTTTAGCTAAGGCCAATTAGGGTTGTGACGGTGAGGAAATTTTCCCACCGGTTAATCGAAGAGTGACAACACCGGTAATACCGGTATCACCGTTGGTGTGGAGGTGGGGGGTTAGTTCGTTTGAGTTTCCCTCTTTTCTTCGCTTTCAAATGGCTTGTAAAAGTGCAGTGCGAATTTTACGTTCACTTTCAAATTAGCGGCAACTGCCGCAATTCGGCGTCATCTGTCCTCTAACTGAACTAGGCTAAATTATTTTTGTTACTATAAAAAAATCAAAACGACGGTGGGGGGCGGTGCCACGGTAGGCAAATGACGTAACCGGTGTTGCGGCTTAACACCGGTATAACTGAAAACACCATCTATCGCAGCAAGCCTAAGGCCAATCCAAATCAACTCAGATGAGCCCAGATCAGTCCAGTCCAGCTCAGCTAGACCCAGGCAATCTGCAGATTGATCGCCCTCTGAATTGCAGAGTAGCTTGGCAGTGATGAGTGATGAAGTCAAAGGGTCAGATGAAGAGCAGGAGCCAGGAGAGAGGGGGATGGAAGAAAAAGAGACACAAATGAGACTAGAACTGGAAGAGTCCAGTGTAACGGTATTTTTAGTACTATTCGTATACTGTAATAGTATTTATTAATATTTTGAATTAGAATTTATTTTAGATTTTTTTTAATAAGTTTTAGTAATTCTGTTAGGTGCTTTTGTCATTTTTATTAGTTTTTTAATGTTTCCATTTTTATTTCAGTTTTAGTTTTCGTAATTTTAATTTTAAAAACTTTATCTTTTTTCAGTTGGTTTCCAAAGTACCATTTCTAAAATCATCTAGTATTTATATTTTGTTTCAGCTTTAAAACTAAAGCTATTCAAATTCGCTAATTGAAATAGTTAATAATAACAACACTGCTCCTGTCCTAATGAACCTCTCCGCATCCGCCTGTGTTTTAATGAACCTCTCTGTCTGGATGCTCATTAAGGACGTGTGAGTGCGAGCACCTCAGTCACATCCTCTCAGCTGTGTCTGTCCGTATGAGTGTGTACGTGAAATATCATATCGTATATATGCAGATGGGAACTCTTAATGCTAATGAGCATGCTTAAGTGAGTGTGTGGCACTGAAGTGCAAGCGTGCACCTCTTATTTGATGTGCCTAAACCGCATTGCAGCAGCATGAAGAGGCTGTAATCTTTAGTTGAAGTCCCGTTAATCCATGTGAAGTTTAACACTGCACAGTATGTTACATTCCTTAAATTAAAGCAACAGTGCTCGGGATGCTTTGGAATGCCGGAACTCAATTTCATAATTGATGGATCAGGCAGATTAATCAACTTCACAATGTATTAACTACATTCCAGGTTTCTATATCCGACCTCTGGGACAATCTGGGGTCATTTAGTGGCATGCAAATAAATGTACGGTGTATGCTAACACTCTTGAAGCTATTATAATCAGGGTCCCACGCATAAACAGCAAGCATAATGCATAATTAATGTAATTTATTTTACTCTGGTGCTGGAATAGATTAGGGGTGCCCTCTTTGATTTGGCTTGACCTCCACCATCACCTCCTTGAGGAAGCGTCTCATTGGAAGTCGGCGTGGATGTGTTCTTGCTCCTGTTGACCTTTTCGATGATGGGAACTTGTGAGGTGTGATTGGGGATTTAGGGAGAGAAAGCACAAGACCGAAAGGTGAGAGAGAGAGGAGGTGATGGGGGAGAGTGAGACAAAATGAGAGACAGTTTTGAAGTGGGCGACTCCATTTCACACAGCTGCTATAATGTGACATTTCTGCAGACCGTTGTCCCTCTTCCTCATCAATGCAGTGCAGCGGATTAAAGTTGCATCAGCTGCAGCATGGCGCTAACCCAATGTTGCATCTCCCATTTTTCCGCTAGAGGGGCGACCTTTAAGCAGCTTGTTGCTTTTTTTAATGCTGACGCCAGTGAGCCGCACTTGCAGAAGGATAATAAAGGGATGTTGCATGTTATTACTGCAGCTTTACGGTAAAAGAAAAAGTCATTTTTAGGCAACAAAGAAGCTTGATGTGAAAGAAAATTGATTTTGAAGATTGGCTTTCGATCTTTCGTAGGACTTTGCTGCTCTTGGTTTCGTAGAGTGGACAGCGACAGCTGGGATTTTGCTTTTGTGCCACTGTTTGGAGATTAGCATTGGTTCCTTAATAATAGTCCCATTACAACTCGCGTACATTGTCAAACACACAGCATACTTAGAATATTCACTCTCTGACTTAAAAGACAATGTATGTTTCAATGTTTATGATAAACAATCTGGCATCTATGGAAACCTGTTTCTGTCTCAGAGTAAAAAAAGTTATTTGCGACTGTATTGCAGTTTCAACTTTTTTTTTTACATTTTTATATGTCGTCATTGTCAGATTATATCTATCAATGTTTCGTTTCTCCTTATTTTGACTATCAAAATGTGACTTTATTTTGCATTGTGACTTCATATATGACAGTTGCAATTAGTTTCTCTTTTGTTTCTTTCTAATTGGCTATTTATCATAGTTTAAGCTGTTATTCTGCAATGTGACTTGTCAGTTGCTATTTGTGTCTCATAATTGCGACTTAATTGTCATAATGTTGTGACTTGTAAAATTGTGACTTTATCGTTGTTGCAAGGCATCTATTTTTTACTTTTCAGTTTATCTCACAATGTTGTTTTGTTTCTCGTAATTGTGACTTTTAATCTCAAAATGACTCTATTTCATATTTTAATTTTAATCTGTCAATTATCTGTGGTATTTTTTACTCTGAGATGGAAACTTCTATTGGTATCCATTTCTTGATGTATGAGCTGTTTATATGTGCTGATGTTTTTGCTGATGTTTTTCTTGCTTTATAAGGTCCTTGTGTGAGTGTGTGTGTGTGTGTTAGCGTTTTAGTCTCAGCTATTACAAAGTTTATGTGCTATAGGAATGCTGTACTTCCTGTAGCACACTCAGAGTGCTGTATAAGAATCCCAGCATGATCTCCGGAACGCTTCAAGCCAACCGCTGCAAACTCATCAGTTAACATTAATGAACCACAGCTGGCTTTTATAGATATACCTGCTGGACATTCATATTCTCACAGCCTAGTTCTTCTCTCACAGGTTCTTACAAACATTTATACTTCATCTAATGCATCTTAATTAGAGCTGCTCATGTGTGCAGATGTGAGACTGGTTTGGGTCCAAAAGGAAGACTTCAGTTCCACAATAAGGGAAATGGTCGGTATAGTGGTCATTTTTCAAATTATAGTCTTTTAGGTCTGCGATTGTATTGACTGAGCCCATTGAATTGGTCTCTTAGGTGATAAGTAGGATGTTCATGCTTTGTTGAATGCATAGATGTTCGTCTGTACAGGTGGCTAGTAGATCTTGCTATCTAGTGAAGCAGGTAAATGATGGGTTTCAGATAGAGGCAGTGTTTATCAAGGTCTTTAATTTACATAGCAGGTGGAGGCCCCATGATCATCCCCATGGCTCATGGATTATTGCTAGACTTGGCAACAAATTAAGGTACCCAATGTGGCCAATTGCAGACTGGTAAAAGAAGGCCTTGTTCTTCATGACATGAAAGGTTTGCCATCTGGGCCCCCTACCTGGATTTTTCCTGGTTTCTGAATTTAGCTACATGGCTGAGGGACTCCTAGTGTTCCTGGAGGTCAGCTCAGGATTGGACCAGAAAGTCTGGAAAGCTTATTGTGTGTTTGGTCACATTTAAAGCAAAATGTATGCACAAGAACCTTTTGAACTTGGGTTGATCTGATTGATATGCATTAAGGAGATGAATGTTAATGTATGTGGGATGGACAGATTAACCAATCTACATTGTTCAAAGCTTTTGTTCTTGTCCTGTGCCCCTTTGCCCTGTTGGCTGGGCAAGTAATCTGCTCAACTGGCATGTGAATTGGGTTTGAACTGGGAGGGCAAGCAATTTACTGCTCATTCACAGACCGTTCCCCAGTTTATGAGAAAAAAAGAGGGGGATGGGGTTGAGGAAGATGAAGAGGAAAAAAATGGATTAGATAGAAATGGAGAGTAAAAGATAGAGGATGAGATGAGAAACACAGAAAGACATTAGGAGAAAGAATGAGTAGGAGAAATATGAAGCGATAAGGAGGGATTGTGAAGAAGAAATATATGGAATTAGGAGAAGAAAAGAAAGTCAAGCAACATGTGAGACAGAAGGCTGTGGGATCTGGATGTATGAGAGAAAAAGAAGCTCAAAGCTTTGTTGATATGATGGTTGTACCACCTGTAAAGGTTCCAAGATTCCCAATGTTTTTCCAGTATTACATTACATACACTTTTCAGTGGATAAACAACCTTTGAGTCATCAGTTGTTTTTTATTATGCATAATTTCTTTGACATTTTTACTGCAAAACAGTATCCATTAAATGTTTTTGCAATGTTAATGTAATGTTGTGTATAGGTTCTGTGCCTGATTTTTTTTTTGGAAAGCTATTTTGCAGACTTTTGGACTGCCACACTGGAATGCAGGCTTCCGTTCCTCTCTTTCTCACTTTTTCTCTCTCCGCCAATTCCTTTCTTTTCTTTTCCAGACTGTGTCCAGGATTTCTGGGCCTGGAAACTCCCAGAAGCCAAAGTGAGTCTGGGCTAGACTGCTGTCATGTCAACAGCCACTGTGCTGCTAATATACACAGGCACCTCGGCACTCGATCATTTCATCGTCCAGAAGAGCCCCCAATGTCACAGGCTTCACCCCAGCACTCAGGATAGCTGTTGTGTCATGGAACATGTTTCCTGTGTCACACATCAGCTTCCCAAGGCACAATCCCAGTTTTTTTTTTTTTAATTTCTTTTTATTATTTTTAGCATTTGAGTAGTGCAGAGTATCTCGTTACTTAATATGATAATATCTTTCCAGAGATGAATTGCGCAGCTGTCATAGTCGGAAAGGATAATATGAAAACTGCAGCATTAGTACTAGCAGGCATTAAAAGAGGATAATCTGGAAAATATTTACTTACAGAAAGATGTTTACAGTAATTGGGCTGTGGGCATTTTTTGTCAGAGCGTAGAAAAAAAAAACAGGCTTGCCTTGACAAAGTCCTTGGTAGATGTCCAGAGATAGAGAGAACAGCAGAGTTAAGTCAAGTAAAACAATGGTAATGTGTGTGAATAGAGTATTAGTAATGTAAGCGAGATTATCGGCAACCACGCTGGCGATGCTAGCGGGCTATTTTCTAATAGCGGACTCGGGAAATCAAAATAAAACTAGTGATAACAAGGCGCTCTGATTGTTTTTGTTGTAGAATACGATAGGAGATATATTCACACGTTATAGAAACTAAAATGATGGTGTATAAAATTGATTTTAAGATAAAAAATTAGACGACAAAGAATTAACTTGACGGAGCTCAAACTCAAAACACACGGCAGCCTGTGCTATTTGTGCTATTTTCAAAAGCCTTCAGCAGTACTTCATACAAGTATTATTATTGTGTCTAAGGTTACACACAGTTTGCGTTCTTGCATTTAAAAACAGCTAGCAAAGTGAATGCAGGGATCTTGAAATGTTTGAACTAATTTTAACTAGACATTCTCATGCTAAGAAAACATTTAGAAAGGAAGAGTTACTTGAGTCCTGTTTTCATAACTACACTTGTCATGCGCCAGCTTGTTTTTGGTTATTGTTTACTTTTGATGGCTGTGTGTCTGTAGCACCTAGCTTATTCTCCTTTACTGCCATAAAGTTTCATAACACAAGATCATACCTCTTCAGCATTTGGTTTCAGTGCTGCTGGATATGGACACAGGCTATTCTGATATTATTTGCACCTATACAATCACACTACAGAGGATATTACTCTGGAATTGATTAGATACAGCAGCCAGTACGCTCACATATGATGCCCAGTAGAGCAGCGTTGTTCCCGCATGGTGGGATGTCTTAAAGGATCGTCCTCAGGGAGGAAAGAGGCATTGAGTGAAAATTAAATTAACTTTCCTCACACTTTCACAGCATATCTCCCTCTGCCTCTTTTTATGATGGATTTAACTTGTGGCTTCACACTAAATATAATTAGCCAACAAATTAACCATAAATTACCATCACCTTGAATCACTATTGAGTTACATTTCACAAAATACAGAGCCTCGGTTTTCTACCACAGGGTCCATTAGTTTATATTTTATTGAAAAAAATTCTCTGTGAAGAGGTTTTGTACAGCTGACCAGTCCTTTTCTCTTCAGTTTAGCAAGCGGTCGCTCTCACTGGCTGAATACGGCCTTTGAACTGTCTACTTGATGGCAGATTGATGGTCTGTGTTAGGATGTGCTTTACGTCTGACTGATGTGTTTGTCAGTGAAGGTGCTAAGGCTCTCATAGACACACACACACACACACACACACACACCGTTGACTGATGGATCTGGTGGTGGCACCAGCTGGGAAGAGGTATTGTTCTGGTCTCCTGCATGTTTCTTCTTCCAGCTCGCTGAGCTGGCCATTTTACACTCTGTCATGTTGTGTGTATGTGATGAAATAAATGGATTGTAAATATTTATTGGCGATGAATGCAGTGAGAGGCTCTGAATGGCTGTCTGTGTGCCACAAACCTGTCATTGCTCTTGATAGTCTCTCGATGGTACCGAGACCCTCAGAGGAGCTTTGAAAAACCACTATGTGATTGAACAAGAATGAATCTTGGGAATCGGCTGTCTTTTGCAGAGTATCACTAGACTATATGATTTTGACTGAAAATGCACTAAATGTATGAGATACAGGAATAGAGGAAGAAGAGTAATTGAATTCTCAATTCAAAAACTCCTGTTCTCCAAAAAACACGCATGTTTTTAAAAAATAAATATAGTTTTTGTTCACTTTCTAGCACAAATATCTATATTGTGATACAGTATATACAATTACCATGATATAAAATTACTCTGATATATGATATGATTTTGATTATACCACGCACCCTTGTGTGCTTGTTGCTCAGATCAGCTATTTCTCAGATCATACAGCCTTCACATGATATCATGTCATATTTAGGGATGTAATGATTAACCGCAAGCCGGTCGAAAATCGATTCAAATATGTGACGATTCAAATTGGTTGAGATACAATTGGAGTAGGAGTTATGTATCTCTGAGGGGAACTGACTGTCTTTAGAAAAGTTTACGTGATATTTTCTTTGCGGTTCCTATTGCTGTTCATAAGCACCACCTGCTGTCAGAGAGTAAATCTGCGTCTTATTCAGCTCATCTGCTGTTTCGTTCAGATGTGTTTTATGTAGTATAGTTTCACAAAATTAAAGTCAGATCATTCTGTTTTTGCTTCAAACTTCGAAATTATACAGTCTAATTTAGATTAAAAACTATTCATGCTGCATGTATGCAGCATCTTTGTTTGGATCATGATTAAAATCCAGTGGTTGCCTCTAATTTTAAATGGAAAGAGCACAGACAAAGCCTTAGACTGTTAATATTAAGAGATTTATTTTATTTGTGTAACTTACTTGTTTGATTTAGTTTAAAAATTTCAATTTAGTTTTGTTCTATTTCAATTTGACAAAGACACGTGCAGCAATAGCCTAATAAAACAACACCTTTTCATTTACTGAATAATGTCTTCAATCTCATTTTGTTAAAAAAAAAATCATGAGAAAATCAAATTGTGAAATCAAAATCGTGAATCGAATCGAATCATGAGTTGAGTGAATCGTTGCATCCCTTGTCATATTGATTACGTTTTCTCATTTATCCACTTCAATTATGAACTGAGCTGAACTGAGCTTTGGATCTGAGTGTTGTGGTTTGGTCGCAGAGATTCCTCCAATCATATGGCTCCTTATCAGGATTTTATCTCCTGTTCTCAAGGAGGGAATCAGACAGACCTTAGACAGTCTTGTAGAATTTCGATTATCTGGGACGGGGCCCACAGGGAAATCTTCCTCCACTGGATTACTGCACAGAGGTCGTTCATTGCTCATCTGTGGACAAAGCAGAAAACAGCAGTGCAGAACAAACACAAACACTGAGAAGATGGCCTAGCCTGAGATTAAATAATGCAGAATAGATTTGGGGAAATGGCACTCCATCATATCACTTGAATCTGCTCTGAATCTAGTTGAGGTTCATAAGCTAACAATGTAATATCTATCTATCTATCTATCTATCTATCTATCTATCTAGCTATCTATCTGTCTATCTGTCTGTCTGTCTGTCTGTCTAATATTGGTGAAACATTTTCTTCCAGGTTTTTTGATAAATAATATGTTCAAAAGAACAGTGTTTATTTAAAATAGAAATCGTTTGTAACAAAGTAAAAGTCTTTACTGTAACTTTTAATTAATTCTATGCATCCTTGCTAATTAATTTATTTAAAAAAGGTAATGACCCCAAACCTTTGCAAGCATATATATGTGTGTGTGTGTATATATAAAAAAAATATGCAAAATGTTAATAATTTTCACAAAATAAGAGGGATCATGAAAATTGCATGTTATTTTTTATTTAGTACTGTCTTGAATAAGCTATTTCACATAACAGATGTTTATATATATACTCCACAAGACAAAATAATAACTGAATTTATAAAAAATTACCCCGTTCAAATGTTTACATACCCTTGAATATTAATACTGTGTGTCATTTTTCTGGATGATCCATTACTGTTTTTATTTTTTGTGATAGTTGTTCATGAGTCCCTTGTTTGTCCTGAACAGTTAAACTGCCCGCTGTTCTTCTGAAATATCCTCCAGCTCCTGCACATTTTTGGGTTTTCCAGCATCTTCTGCATATTTGAACGCTTTCCAACAGTGACTGTATGATTTTGAGATCCATCTTTTCACTTTGAGGACAATTGAGGGATTCATACATAACAATTACAAAAGGTGAAAAAATTTACTGATGCTCAAGAAGGCAACACAATGCATTAAGAGCAGGGTGGTAAACTTTTGAACAGGATGATGATGTGTAAATTTGTCTTATAACTGTCTTCAAACAAATGTTGTTGTGAAGCATCTAATCCGTTCCGGCGGAAGGCGTATGACGTATGCGCAGCGCACGCACCTCTGATATATGCTTGTCTCGCGAGTTTGTTTAATAGGAGCAAAGGAAGCAAAGGAAGCAAAGTTTCCTTACTTTAGCAAAGGAAAACCAGTCTCCTCTTGGTTTATATCGAAATCCTCCGGCATTTTTCTTTGCAAAGTCTTACGTCATCCGCCGGAACTGCTTCAGTGTATGACAGTCAGCAGAAGTGAGAGAAAATTGTTTATTACGTTTGAAATATGGATATTTTTCTTACAAAAACTTCAGGGGGCCTTTATTCATCCCCCGGAGCCGTCTGCGGCACGTTTTATTATGAATGCGCGAGCTTTATTTGATTACTTGTGGACTGTTCAGCTGCAACACCCGCTGACTGCAATGATAGAGCTTGGAATAGCCAGGACACTTTTTAATATAACAATGACTGGATTCGTCTGAAAGAAGAAAGTCATATATTCCTAGGATGCTTCGAGGGTAAGTAAAACACAAGCTAATTTTAATTTTTGGGTGAACTAACCCTTTAAGATTTTTGCATAGTACTGTATATACAGTATTATATAGTATCACATTGTAAGTTTAGCAACCTCCGGTATATTCATAGTTGTAGAAACAAGACATTTTTCTTATGAGGAGGTTGGCAACCTCTGCGTCTTCATCATTGTATCTTTAAAAGTTTAATGAAAGTCAGTTACTACTCAACTGAGCATTAGCAGAATTTCATGTGCACTTTGAAAAGCATTATTTGTGTGATGCACATGCTTTACCATTAACAGAGTTGCCTATGGAGAGTCATTTATTAGGCTTCTGTGATGGTTAGGATGCTGCCTTAGAAGGCTGCTGCCTACAGAATGTAGGAAGAGGCAACGCAATTGTTGTTTCAAATTAAGTTTCATTACTACCTAAAACCCATCTCCATAGAGGTTAATGATGCTTTTAAACATTGTGATTTACTCTTGTGCTGGTCAGACTGGAGGAGGAGTGTTGGGGGCTGATGGGAGTTTCCTTATCATCATCATCTCGCCATCTCTCAGCGGTCCTGCACAGGGCATGTTCACTCAACTCTGTGTCATGGGTCAGGAAATAGACTATTCCTTTGTCCTGACTGGCTGCTGAACAGACTGAACTTGTGTGTATATCTGAGATACAGTTTGAGTGTATATGCTGGCGAATGTGTGTGCGTACGTGGTGTTTTGTTATGAGCGTGTTTGTGTGCTGAGACGAGGGCTAGTTAAGGGAATTTTGCTGGAATGCTAATCACATGCTCACTAATGGACAGGGAGAAGAGTAGGCAATGACCTGTTGACTACAGAACAGCTAGATAAACAAATGCAGAGAGAGAAGGAGACACCACCTAATGTGCAGTGCCTAAATCAAAGTGTGAAAATACTTTTTAAAAATACAACCATAACGTTATTAAAGGAATTACAAGTGTAAATGCAAGTGTTTTTGACAGCATCATGTGATTGAAAATCATTTACTATTTCTGTTAGTGATGTGCCGAAAATAACAACAACAGCACAGATAAATGCAATAGAATAAAGAGAGCTATGAAAGTTTTTCAGGTTAAGTAAGTTTTTATTCAGTTAAGAAATACTACAGAAATTAAAGTAATAAAATTTTAATTTGATTACTTTAATTTCTGTAGTCTTCATTGTAACAAGCTGTTTGAGACTGAGCGCGGATTGTGCTCTCCACTAATATAGATCAGTTCTGGTGCGCGCGCGTTTGGTATAAGCGCGAAACCTGCGGGAATGACTAAAATAATGCGCAATACAAGCACTATTTAACCGGAGCGAATGAGACGCGTGTGAGAGAGAAGGTGTTGTCGGAGAGAAGAGAGCGAGAATGCGCGGCTAACGTTATTGCCTGTGCTGCTAGT
>NW_015546125.1:96063-115412 GCF_001515605.1 Sinocyclocheilus anshuiensis | reverse complement strand
ACCGATCCTGGCCGATCATGAGGAAAATCGGCCGATTCCGATCCCTGGCCGATCGATAGGTGCATCTGTAGTTTTGGTTTTTTGGATAAATGAACTCAGAATGCTGTTCAGGTTGTTTTCAGGGGGTTGTAAAGTTGGCAGTGAGCTATATATTTCACTATCAACTATTACAGCAAAAACCGAGATTTGTTTTGTTTTCGGCTGACCATTTTCGGTTGACAAAATTTTGGTACATGAACTGTTTAAAGCAGAACCAGAAGT
The DNA here is from genome assembly GCF_001515605.1 of Sinocyclocheilus anshuiensis. Taxonomy (NCBI): domain Eukaryota; kingdom Metazoa; phylum Chordata; class Actinopteri; order Cypriniformes; family Cyprinidae; genus Sinocyclocheilus; species Sinocyclocheilus anshuiensis. The sequence continues at coordinate 115,151 of NW_015546125.1, read as the reverse complement.
TTATGTGGCTAGAAAAGTTGTTCCACCTTTTAAATAGAACAATTTAGACAATTTTACATATAAATGAATTTATTTTACATTTATGTAACAACAACAACAAAAACATAGTTTAACATTTCTTTTTTTAAATACTTTTTGAAATACTTGCCCCATAAACGTCCACTGTAAGTGTGTTACTTACAACAGAAGTGTGTTGGTTATGTTTTAGTAATCAGACTTGCCTTGTCAATATTTTTGGTTTGCAAGTATGCATGGTTCAGTGGTTTGCGCTCACAAATCAGAGCTGTTTTTATTTTCAAAGTTATGATGAACAGTTGTTTCTGAGTGTTGGCTCGATCCATTCTCTAGTTCCTTGAGTCTTGAATACCCATCATTCTCAGACCGAAGGGATATTGTGTTGTTGCCTCCAGTAGCAATCCATTAGTGCGGACGTATGCCTCCCTAATGGAGAAACTTCAGGAGGCAGAGATTCCTATAGATGGGGAAGTTGTGTGCTTGTGTTTGTGCGTGCACATTTCACAATGCCCTCACTCAACTCTCTAAATCCATTATCCAAATGTAGGTCATTTTGGTGAGAAGTTGTCTCATGTGCCGTGACATGTTTTCCATGCTCCGCCCACTCTCAAGCCTCAAAGCATACAGACACATCAAGTGGAAGGACCGGGATTGATGGTGACATTTCCATGTGGCCAGATAGTTTGAACAGTTCTTTCTTCCATCCCATCTTGACAGCAATGAGACTGAGATAGCTGCATGTGTGAGAGCTTTGATTGCATTTCATCTGATGGTGGTCACACCATCCAGACATTATTTCTCCTTGAGTGGACTTGGGAAAAAGGCGGGGCTGGTGGGTCTCTCCTGGCATTTTGCTGTCAGTGGAGCATGTCTGCATATAGATTTGCGATTAAATGGTGCAGTATACCTGGATCTCTATGTGCGTGCTCACTCTGTACACACAGTGGCCTCAAAAAGTATTTTTCGACACCTACGCCACACTTTAAATGTATGAATGTCTTTGCATTATATAATAAATATGAAATCAAGTATCATTTATTTTAAAGATCATTTAGCATCATTTATTTGCACATGCTACATGATTTGATGTTTTGTTATCTAACAGTAATATTCAGACATTTCATATGTCCAAATACATTTTGGGGCATATAACATTTTAGTATTTATTAGTATTTTTTCAATCAGCTTTTTATATTGTCAGTTTTCATTTTAATTTGAGCAATTTTTATTATTTTTTATATTATTTTATATTATTATATTATTATATATATATATATAGTGGTCAAACCAGTCTCTCTCTCTGTTTTTTTTTCTCTTGTCCACTCATGTGTCCTCATCTGTCTATCACCAGCAAAATCAAGTTGTTTTTTCAGTGTATGTGTGGTCTGCTTTGGGGTGTACTACTCAGATCTGAGCAAAAAACACATTCATTCCCTACATACACATATTCATAGACCAATTTGGCGATTACGTTTTTTGTGGGCGGAGTCTATGTGGTGGCAGCAAATGGCCTCTTTAAAGTAGCGGTCTATGGAAGCCATGGAATAAAAGAATAAAAAAGGTAATTTTGAGTTTGTATTTCAAAATTCTGACTTTTTTTCTGGCAATTCCGAGATTATATTTCACAATTCTGATAAGAAAAATCAACTCATCATTCTCTCTTTTCCCCTCGGCTCAGAATCATGAGTTTATATCCCACACTTGGCTTTTTTTCCCCTGTCAGAATTGACAAAATTGCAATCGTTGAGTTAAATTGAGTAATAAAGTCCATACTAGGAGATATAAACTTGCATTTGCGAGAAAAAAAGTCAGAATTGTGAGACAAAATAGGTAAATGTTATAGGTTTAAATAGTAGTCTATTTCATGCTGTAACTGCAGGGCTAATACAATCCCCTATGAACTGCATATGTGAATATTATGTAGACCTATTGTTTAAATCAAATTTATGCTTTAAAAGTAGTCCGTTTAAACGTCTGCGTTTAGCTTCAAATGGCATCTTTGACGACAGTATTCATAAAAATGATTTGCATTCTGATTCAGACATCCAAAAGCACAACAATACATTTTTTTCTATTATTCTATGGATTTTACCTGTTTCCCTCCACTTGTTTCCAGTATTTTTCTGCCACCACAATGTGCGCGCAGCTGCATGTGATGTAACTGTGACGTCTACTCCAAACTGGTCTATAGGTTCACTGGTTTACATTACCGATTTGTTTATTTATTAATGATGACGGCAAAGGCAATCAGAATGGTTTGCACAAAAAAAAAAATCAATATTGGTCAATATCGATAACCAATATGGAACCAATATTGTGCATCCCTAATATTTCTTTACTGTTACATTTAAATAAGGCTGTTTATGTTCCGCGTGAAACCAAGTTTGCATAGCTACAGTAGAAGCATTTGCGTTATAGTTTTGAGCATGTTTTGGGCCTTTAGGACTTTAAAAACAGAACAGCCCTGACTACAAATGTGCTACAGAGTGATACATAGTGTGCGTGTGGTGAGCAGTGAGGACTGACACTCACTGCTAGCCAACAGGTCAGGACAAGCAGACTATCAAAGAAAACATTGCCGTAGGCAGTGCATTCCTGAGGTTATGCTTTCTTCTTGTGTTTTAAATCCTTCTGTCTGTTGTCTAGGCTCTAGTTTGTGTTCTTCTGTAGTTTGATTGTGTCAGTAGTGTTGGTGGTCAGACAGTATGAATGGGAGCGTGTTTATGTATGTGTGAGATTGGCAGGAACATGAAGCCTGTCAAGGGAGCACAGTTCAGGAAATCCTGCCATGGAGACGTACAGTACTCACAGGCATCTTTCATTGGCAAAAACACAGATGAAAGTATTGTTTATGTCCGTCTGCAGCAGGCATGCTTTTATAAATAGGTTTGTAAATATTTTAGAAATGTGCAAAACTACATATTCTAGTATTTGTGTTGCCTGAACGACTAATCGACTAATCTGTGTTAAAGGGTTCACCCAAAAATTGTGTTTTACTAACTTTCTTCTGTAGAACACAAAGGAAGATATTTGAAGATTGTTTTGGTGACATTTGACTTCCATTGCATGGATAAAAACAAACAAACAAACAAAAAGTAGATTTGGGGTTGACCTCACTCAGATAACACATTTTTGTATTTGCTAGAAATGATATTCCTATTGCTCAAAAAGTAGAGCATGGCGCTAACAACTTTGAATGCAATGTAAGTTACTTTAGATAAAAGTATCTGCCAAATACTTACATGTAATATTTCAATATTATATGTAATTCAATAGCTTCATAAACACACTTTTGCTGGAAAACGATGGACATACAATCAAAAACGTTACAGTTTTTTGCTTTTCAATGCATTCTTGCTGATACTTTCAAGATGATCAAAGTCATTTTTGCAAATTCAACAAAACTTCGCCACTAGATCAGTGGTTCTCAACCTTTTTGACTCCAAGGTGCTCCTTTGTCCAGGACAATATTCAAATGCTGATATGTACCTCTGGTACTTCTTTTGTAATAAAAATAAATAAATTAAAAATATAATGTCAGTTTATATGATGCTATACTTGTTTGTTTAGTGTTTTTTTTTTTTTACAGCATTTTAATTAAGATTATGTTAATGTAACCAATCTTAAATAAATTGAGGCCCCTGGAAGTTTGCTGAGACCCCCTAGTGGGCCCCAGCCACCTGGTGGAGCACCACTGAACTAGATGCCATTATCTTGATGACAATTCAGATTTTGACAAATCAGAATCATCACAGAAAACAAAACATTTAAGTTTGCAAGGCACAAAAATTGATGAATAAGATCAATGAATGTAAGATTTTCAGTGGCAACCACTCCCAAAAATCTTGCCCCAAAGGACATTTGACAGTGTTTGTATATGTTGTGTGTCCTTGTGTGTTTGCCTTCATCTGCAAGTCTAATTATGTCAGATTGAAGTAGAGAAGTGTGGATAAATGAAATACACATAAAAAATTCTGTCCTACAGAGTCAAGATTAGGCGATACGTCATTGTGTGTAAATGATGCTTGTAATCGCTCATGGGGAGTGTGGTGTTGAGCCTTGCAGTGTGACGTGATTGGCCGATAGGAGTCTGGATGGGGTACTTTCGTAGACGAGTTGAATCCTAATGAAATCGTGTCCCTTGAGTCTCAGTTTGTGTTGCTGACTCGGATGTTGTGCAACCATGGATTTGCCATGTTACAGGTATTACATCCGGAAAGTGCTTGGCGTGTTGAGGAAAGGATTTGCACGCAATAAGCTGCTGCTAGCATGCGATGGGAGCCGTGTCCAACCATTTGCTTTATGTCCAAGAGCTGATTGAAACAAGGATCCAAGCAGTTGGCTGCATACAGTAATACCAGGCACAAAGAAAATTAACTGCTTGTCTAGGTTTGTGTTTGAGATAATGGGAAAAATTTTAATCTGTCTGTTTGAGTGCATCCCTCTTTCTCTCTGTTGTCCATCAGTGAAGTGTCCATAGCCATCTGAAGTGATGGATGGAGGGTTGGTCTCTCTTTAAGCTGACTGGAGGTGACCTTCAATTTGCTGCTGTTCTCACACTCTCAGGAATAACCCACCCCCTTCCCTTGCTCTCACTCACTCTGTCTCTCAAACACACACTGCTCTCCATCAGCTGTATGAGAGAAGACTGACTCTCGTTTTAAGTCTAAATCAGTCTTACCATAATTCCATAAGTGATGTCATCATTCCAAAAATACACACACTGCTTCATTTAGTTAAAGGAATAGTTCACCCAAAATACATTCTGTCATCATTCCCTCATGTTCATGCTGTTCCAAACCATTACTACTTTCTTTTTGTTTTGTGGAACACAAAAGAATATATTTTCATGATGCACTAATTTTCATAAATCAGAATGAATCCAATTCGGATTCTTAAAGTCTTGTTTAAATGAATCCTAAACGTTGCCATATGATTCACATATTTCTTTACTTGCACTTAACATGTTTTCAGAACAGCAAATACGCAGTGCCCAGTTGCCGCGTTCAGACCAGAGTAAGCCGGTGATAATGTCACCAGAGCTACCGTGAATATAATTCTGTCAGGACCATTATCATCAAAGATGATTGACGCTTAGCATTAGGGCTGAACGATTAATTGCATTTGCGATAACTGTGATTGTAGTTGTTAAATAAAAATGTAATTCATATCAATTCATGCATCACCTAATTTCATCGTAACATAGGCCTGGCCTACAGAAAAGAACATTTATGTTTAATCTATCTATAATAGTTTGTTGGTCATACTATACAATGATTTATAGCTTGTCTTTGTTGAATAATACAGAACATAAAGAGCTTTAAAAAATAATTGCATATTAAATCGCAATTGCAATATTGGTAAAAAAAAATCGCAATTAGATTATTTTCCAAAATTGTTCAGCCCTACTTAGCATACAGTTTGGATTGGAGGTATGGTTCAGTTTTGGGCAAAAACTCCCTGCCCATCCATGCAGCCTGTCATGAATGAGCAGGGAGAGCAGCAGTAACCCTCTTAGGGTAAACAGAACAGAATCAAATGTAGCAGATATCATTAATGTTCTTAATGACATTTTAGTGTCTGATTCGAGAAAACGAGGAACATCAGAAAGCCAAAGTCCTGATTGTGACGAAAGGAGGAGTTGGGGATGGAGGAGGGTAATTTGCTCCTGAGCAAGCGATAAAGCTGCTGAATAATACTGAATAGACCTTATATAGGAATGGCGTGATAGGCGCCGTATTCCTATAGGTAGACGTGGGTTAGCCGTAAATAAACACACATTCGTATGGCATAAAATATATGTAAACGACCCTGCACATGTGAAAGGTATTTTTTAATCTGAGATAATAGTTAGATTTAAGCTTTTACATGGTAAATTGTTTTTCCTGTTAATCGGATTTAATGTCGAGACCACTCCTTTAAACCCAAATGAAATTTCATTCAGATAAGCACTGTCAGATCGATTGAGGTGTTTTCATGAAGGATTTCAGTCCAATCTGATTATAAACACTTTCATTTGGATGCATGTAAATGTAGGTAATGAGTCAGATTGAAACAACACTGGACCCAACTGACTTTCATTTTATAGACATTCTTCATTCTTCAATCCTCTTTTGTGTTCCACACAAAAAAAGTCTTACAGGTTTGGAATGATGATGGCAATATTTTCATTTTTGAGTGAACTAGTTTGGTTTAAAACAGGAAGTGTTCTTCACCCCGCTGTGTGCATGCAGGCAACATAATAAAATAGTTGTAGTAATGAATATATCTGAACACTGAACTGGCCATCTGGCGTCTGACTAAGCCAGTATGTTGTGGCTCGTGAAGGATTTTTCAGTAGGATTTAATACTAGATTTTTACAGTTTTTCAGTATTGTTGGTGGTATTCAGGTTGCAAAGGTATTATGAATGGTTTCTAGTGAGTTGATATGAAGGTATTCTGAATGGTTTATAGGACATTGCTCAGTGGTTGCTTACTGACCCAAATCAAAAGCACCCATCTCCGAATCTGTGTTGTTCCTTGTTTCATTGTAAGTCCAAGTTCCATTTTTTTTATTGTGTGCTAGATGAGCACTGTAAGTCTGATCACTTGGAAAAATAATTGCATTCCTCTCTGCAATATGTCGTGCAATTTAATATATAATTAATGTCTGTAGCACAAACTGTGTGGGATGAGTTGTGCCCTAAAATTTAATTCTGAGGGTTAGCATGAGCATGAATAATGGTAATGCTTGTGTTAGTGAACACTGTTAATCTTTTGTATATCTCCTGATCATCCTCGATTAAAGCATTAGTAGGAGACTCTGTATATTATTCTGAGCTGGGGTATCTGAAGGGTTAGGATGTGGATCTCACACATTCTCACTTGTTCTCTGAGTGAGGTAGCATGGCTGTTATTAATATGAGTTAAGTAGGCCTGCTTTTCTAATTAGCCTACTCCACTTCCGAGAGGGTATAAAAAGCTTGTCTTTTCTCAGAGGAAACACTGTTCCTTCTCTTCTCGTTTTTTTACTGTTCCCAACATGCACGCTCATTCCAGCTGATGTGTGTGTCTGTGTGCCACAGACAAACGTGTGGATGTCTGTTTGTGTCTTGGTGTACTGTGCTTGAAATTACCTCTGTTTTTAGAGTAGAATGACAGATTCTTTTGTCTTGCTAAGGCTAATTTCATCACCAGTGCTTTATGTATCCTAATTAGAATTGAATAATGTTTTCAATAATTTCAGTTATTTTTAATTTTTTTGTTATAAATGAAGAGTTATTACAAGTTATTACAAATCTCTACAAATTATTAAACAAATTAAGGCATTCTGTTCAAAAGTTTGGAGTTAGTAAGATTTGAAAAAGATGAACATTTTTTATGTTTTTGATTTTTAAAAAAAATTAGTAATCAACCCACGAGTGAACCCATAAATGAATATATTTGTCTTCATGTATGTCTTTGTATTTTTATATTTGTCATTTCCTCTGTCTACATGTGTTTTTGTGAGTTTGTGTGAATCTTTATAGTCAAATGTGTTGTTATTCGAGCTGCTTTTGCCCGCTGGGAGAGCTTGTCTGCGAGGTAGTGGAACAAATACCCGGACAGTGTCTGAGCTGTCAGTCTCCATGTCCTGGAGAGGAGACTCTCTCTCTATCTCTCTCAATCTGTGTGTGTATTTGTGTATAGGCAGCACATCTGACAACACACAGACACACTGGCTAATGGCGCTATTCTTTATTCCCTAGATCCACTCAGAGGAACTCACTGGCCCCACAGCCACAGGCTCACAGGAAGTGCCACAATCAGACTAGAGCAGACAGATTTCTGACCTCTGTGTCATTGATAAAACCTCAGAATTTCATAATCCAGCAGTAATCCCATCAGCTGTACGGAAACCACTGCATAATGGTCTTTTGGGAGGGCTGGGCTAAAATATCATATTGATATTTTTAAACTCTTGTATTTATCTCAATATTTTTTTTAATTTGCCCTGAAAAGGCATTAATACTTTTTTTTTTTTAAATCAGTCTCTCGGACCGAACAGAGATTGTTGCCAGTTAGATTTAAAACATGTAATGCAAAGCATAAAATAATAGAAAGATCTTGTTTAATCAATATAGATTTTCAACATAAATGATAGGTTTTCTGTGAATATATTTACATGTAATATAATATTTTGATACATTTGAAAAGTATCAAAAACAAATGAAGGCATTCCGTTCAAAAGTTTGGAGTTTTTTTAAATGTTTTTGAATGTTTTATTAGTAATCAACCCACGAGTGTTCCCAAAAATGAATATGTCTTCATGTATGTCGTCATTTCCTCTGTCTGTGTTTTGTGAGTTTGTGTGGATCTTTATAGTCAAATGTGGTGTTATTCGAGCTGATCTATAAAATAATAGATAGATCTTGTTTAATCAATATAGTTTTTCAACATAAATGCTAGGTTTTCTGTGAATATATTTACATTTAATATCATATTTTTAAATGTAAACAAATCATTGGCCTGATGATATTTTGACAATATTGCTTTTATATAAAAAAATCATGTTGAATAAATCATATATTGTTTTTTTGTTATGCTACGCTATTGTTCAAAGGTTTGGGGTCAGTAAGATTTATTTATTTATTTATTAAGAAAGAAATTAATACTTTTTTTTTCAGCAAGGCTGAAAAATTACAGATTCATCAAAGGTTACAAATTCATCAAAGAATCCTAACAAAAATATATCATGGTTTCCACAAAAAATATTAAGCAGTTGTTTTATTAAATGTTTCTTGAGCAACAGATTAGCATATGATTTTGAATGATCATGTGACACTAAAGACTGCAGAAATGACTGCTTTAAATTCAGCTTTGCCATCACAGGAATAAATTACATTTTAAAATATATAGTTATTTGTAATTGTATGGTTATTTTAAATTGTAATCATATTTCAAAATAACACTCTTTTACTGTATTTTGTTAAAATCAGCTTTCATGAACATTAAGAGACTTCTTTCAAAAACATAAAAAAATCTTTCTGACCCACAACTTTGAAACAGTAGTTTATATTTTTAATATATCACCCACGCCTTTCTTTCAGTTTGCCCTCTTATGAATCATCAGTAGTCATCTATGTATGCTATCCCTCCATCCTCTTCCTCCATTTCCTCAATGTCTTTTCCCCCCTTTCTTCCCATGGATGTTAATTGGAGTGGGCTGAAATGTATAGCGTGCGGAAGGGCAGCATGTGCTGCTGAGTAGACATGTTTACCAACCTGTTTTTGGCAGTGCGATCAGCCATTTATTCTCCCACAAAGAACAGCATTCCTCTCTGGGGCCCCTTCCATCAGCTCTGCAGCCTGATGAAGTACTTTAAAGCATTATCATCTGAAAATGAAAAGCTTTGGTAAGAGGCGTCCGGGTGAATGTGTTTCAGGAGAGCAGTGTTTCAGATCTGCCTGTGTGTGTGGCACAGATAAACACTGTGTTAGCGTGAGTGATGAGCAGGGTCAGAGGTGAGGACGCATGCGGGATCAGCGTTGTGTGACCCGAGCTGATGGATGGTAGCAGGAGGATGTGGAACGAGCTGCTCCGAGTCTCTTATCAGAAGAACCGGACAAGTCTGATCTGTCTCCACTCCCTTTACTGCTACTATCCTCTCCTCCTGCATTGTCCTCTGGGACTCGTAACCATAGAAACATGGTCTGAACCTTAGGCCAGTGTCAATGTGGGGTGTATGTGCAGGAATTTTGCAGAATATAGCAGTTATAGTCATGCTGCGTTCCAGTCAAATTTGGATGTAGAATATTAACACGTAAAATTTCCAACTTCCAAAGTTGAAACATTTCATCATCAAAGACTCTACAGATGATGCTTAAAGAAACTAAATGGCAATGCTAGTAAAATTTTGTGTAAACGTTATGGATGTAAAAAATTACATATTTTTAGAATCATCTAGTCATTGAATTATCTAAACGACTAGTCAAGCTGACAGGGGATGTATTTTTTCATGACGTACTGGATGTTTTTGTGTATAGGCACAACTGTACATTTACAGTACAAGTATTCATTACAATAGAATGTCAAAAATAAATAAAATAAAATAAAATAGACTATTTTTTAATGCTTTTGAAAAAAGCCTCTTATGCTCACCAAGGATGCATTTATTTGATTAAAATACACTAAAACAGTAATATCATTCAGAGATCATTTGAATATTTGCTGCTTAAAAAAATTCTTATTATAAATGTTGAAAACATTCTGCTTAATATTTGTGTAAGTGTGATACATTTTTTCAGGATTCTTTGATGAATAGAAAGTTGAAAAGAACAGCATTTATTTGAAATCTATATTTGATATAATTTTATATGTGTGTGTATACATTTGTATGTAAGATTCTATAGATAGATTATATTTGTATGTAAATGTTGTTCTTTTGAACTTTCTATTAATTCTATCTATATATATAAAATATACCATTAAATTCAGGAAATATTAATTGTCAATAGAATATTCAAAAACCCTATATACAGTAGTCATCCTCAAATTGTAAAATCTGCAATAGTTTCCACATCCAAGTGCCATTCTGTTACACATAATGATTACTTGACTGGAATGCTCTATATGTTGCTCAACCTTTTTATCCTTTCCTCAGTCCTATCTTGTCTTTTCCCTCTCATGGTCTCTAGTGACGGGGTTCTCTTTTGTCATTGGATGGAGCCTGACTTGGTGCTGATGATGCGTGAGCGTGGCCTAAGGCTGATGACATTGTTTTTTTGTATCCATTTCCTGACTTGTGCCTCTTCACAACTTTATCCTGGATATCTTTTGACAGTGCCAGTTGATTGTTTGCTTCAGTTGCACTACCAAGAACTAAAATACCCCAGGAAAGCTCTTTTCATGCTGAGCTAATCAAAATGACCACAGCTGATCACAGTTGAAGGGCTTTGTGTGGCATTGAGAAGGTGATTAGCTATACCTGATTGAGTCATTTTTTAGAGGGGGGTGACCCTTTTTCCAACTCAGTGGTTCTGTTTTTTAATTTTTTTCTGACATGTTGGTGTTGTATCTTTCACTTGGATGTTAGTAAATACAGCTGGATAAAACAAAAACTGTGTCCGTCTTCAATTCAGGCTGCAAAGCAACAAAATGTGATTCATAGGCCTCTGGCAGTGTAGGGGGAAGGAGATGTAAATTGTTGTGGATGCAGTAAGTGCAGAGCACCAGTCCTTTTCTACATGGCAGTCATCATCTGGGTTTTATGGTCATTTGCCTCAGGATAAAGCTCAAAATTGCACTTGTTCATCGTAGGCTTTCTTTAGCACAAAAACTACATGTATACTTTTATACTTTTGTTCCCTGAGGTACACATTTTAAAAAACAAATAAATAAATAAATTCTGTTGACGTTTTCAGTTAATATTTTGGCCAGTTTTTTATTTTTTTTGGCCTCTTCTGGCCAAAAACCAAAACATTTACAACATATCCGGATAAAAGTTTTGGCAGTGTATCTAGATTTCAGTGAATGTATTGTGTACTGCTAATTCTGTAATTTGGCAAACTTTTAAAATGAACTTGATCCCGGTCATGTGTGATTACACTGTTTCGAGTAATCGAGGAAAGAGAGAGAGCGAGAGAAAGAATGTGCAGCTGTGTCAACAACAGGTTGATTAATCAAAGCCGCATCACGTGTTTTACCTGTGCAGGCAGGAGCTGCATTGGACCGGCGCCCTGTTTCCACGGCGACCCCAATCAGAGACGCGTACTCGGTGCAGGCATGAAAACATGGAAAGCACAGGAAACACCCTGAGCAGCATACTTACATCTATGACTACATATTGCTATAGGGTGAATGTATCATGCAGACCTGTATTTTCCAAGTACGAAAACACCAGAGCCGAGAGAAAAAGTGTGAAAGGTGGAGTGTTTAGTCGTAGAAACACATAGTAATTATTACATTGAACGAAGTCTCCAGTGAGACAGAACAGGATCCAACAGGTCAGGAATGAGCCACGGCAGCAGGGAAGCCTCAGAGCGCACACTCGCACGCGTACGTGGACACATGCCGAAAATATTTGCATATGAATGCAGTTTTACAAGAGCATCCTCATTATTACTCCACAGCAGATGATTTGATATAAACTGCCTTCTAAGATTTACAGCGTCACATGCCACGTATACATTCATCTAGTTTAGTAGAATTAGCACCGTGCATTAGGTTTAGTAGAACTAACCATAATTCTGTAAATCGGTGCTTCATTACGCATTTTAAAATGGATAGTTTCAATCCTATGTGCAACATTTCAGTTGTGCTAAAATATACTAATCTGAATCCAATGTTTGTGTAACTTCCTGCACAAGAATTTTAATGGGCAAAAACCTATGTGTGCTGCTCTTTCCTCAAAACATTTGATATTTACTCCATAAAAGAATATAGTTTCAGGCGCTTATATGCATTACAATGAAAATGTATGTAATTTATGCATGCATGTATGCATGCATGAAAGGGCTGAATTTTTATTTCATGCCGACTTTAAACAATGCAGTCAAATATCATAGTCAAATATAGTTCTGTATTTGCTTGATTATGTCTAAAGCATTGGATTTGTTCTAGATCATTAGATGTGATGTTACGGTGTTTTGAAAGTCTGTCTGAAACCAGTTTTCTTAAGAGAAAACTTAATACAAAACTATGCCTGTAAAGTCATTCAGTGTTTAAATGCTCAATAATATGCTGATAAAATTTGCTTATTCTAAATGCTTATATGCCTTTATTTTGCACTACAGTGAATGATTTACTTCATATTTCTATTATTTAATAACTGTATAAAAGTAATATGTGACTTGAGGCCGTGCTATATTGTAAATAAAATGTGAGCACGTTATAGCATTGCCTCCCATACCTAAATATTGTGTATGAGTAAGATACACCCCCAAACTGCATGGGTTATCTTGAGCCTGTGATAGAGTCTGTTGTTCTGTGTTGAAGCACAGAGCGCTGTCATATTAAGGCCGACGTGTTGTTTGTCCGAGCGGATGTCTCATCTCTTCCCCTCCCCTTCCAGGTGTTCTGTAAAATGTTTGACTGTCTGCAGGGGGCTTCAGCTGAGGTAGGTGCAGCATGGAGTGCAGGATAGTCAGAGATGGAGAGAGGGCTGATAACTGATTGCACGACTGATCGTAAGATGGATCTAACAGCTGCTGGCTGCACATGGCTGCTGTGGATGTGTTTGCTTTTGTTTGCAGTGATGTCACTTGGAGTGTGGAGTATGACGGTTCTGTTTTTATATTGATGTATGTAGATACTTGACAATTAACCACCAGTGACATCTTCTGATCCTTTTTTCCCCTTTCCGAACACTCTTCTTTCCAGCTGATTTCTCTTAATTTCCCATCCCTTTCTCTCTCTGGTTTTCATTCTCTCTCTGTTTACGGCCTGTTACCCCTCTAATCGAGGCCCTGACTGTGAGGAAACTCCCTCTCTAAATGAAACTGGAATTAGAAGCCCATCAGCAGGGCATTCTTCACTTCTTAAACAGATCTTCATTCTCCATAAAGCTTTAATGTGCTCTTGCACTGTCTGCAGCTGGTAGCATATATATGTGTGTGCATTTGTGTGTGTATTAGGGATGGGCATGAGTACACAGAAGTGACAGCAGCGATCAATAATGAAAGCACAATAATTACGTGACTTGACTATACTATATATATATAAATTTTAGGTCAGAAACTTTCACACCAGTTGAAATTAAGTAACAACTATACACGCACCTGTTTTGTAACACTGTAGTTAATTCCCTCATAAGACATAAAGTACGCAATTTTATATTTCCCCATTTTCTTATCCTTTTTTGCTTAAAACAAGGTTTGGAATGAGATGCATGAATATGAAGAATTATTAGTTTGTGTGTGTCTCTGTGTACTAAAAGTCAAGTTCACCAGCCCATTATAATGCCCTTGTTCTCCAGATCAGTACAGTCATTTATCTCTGTCTCGCTGCTCTTTTGATAGATAGCATCTAGAAATTTAAACCCCTCATCTGCGGGATCTGGAACTCTTCTAGTGCATCACCTACTTCCTACAGAGACACAGGTAAGGAGTGACCACCAAGGCAGCAGTGGCACCTCCTGCTGGACGGTGAAAGCACAGTATTGGCATGTCGGGCATAACTCTCATTAACAACACTCCCAGCAATCATGTCTGCCTGATCGCTGCTCATCACAGCCTGATCTCATGTCTAAACAGGGCGTGAAAACTGTATAAAATATGTTTAATTTGGCCTCTTGTATTTTTAGACTGAAGCACTGGTGCCTCTCAAGGTCAAACAGAGGCATAACTGTGCTACATTGGAGAGCAGAGTGTGTGTTTATGTGCGTATGCATGCTTTGGCACCAAGCTGAATGACATGTTTGTTTTCCACTCTCTATTTATCTAACCACCAGCTCAGTGGGTCTGTAATGAGTTATTAGCTGCTGGTCAGGCCGTTTATTTCCAGCGCTCCAGGCAGCATTAGAGTAGGAGCCTATCAGGAATTGATGGGTCTCCGAGATGATCTCTAAGAAGCGTTAATGGCACACAGAGCATCGCAGAGCAGCACAGATACTGATCTGCTCATTAAAGGCCATTATATCTATACACCGACATACCCACACTCATTTTGGAGTGATTTACAACAATAGGTACATGTACCTTGGGGGTACTTGGGTACAAATTAATAAATTATTTGAATTATTTTAAGTATATAGGTTTTATATGTATATATAAGCTTTTATCTAATTTTATTATATTTTTATTATTCAATATTATTAAAATGTGTTAAATATATTGTATATGTAAATTGTATAGTAGAATTGTGTTGTAGAAATATACTTACAAAAATACAACTATGTTCTGGATTTTGTTTAGTTTCTTTTTTAGACAAATAAGATATGTGCAATTAATGCAAGGTTTGTACATTTGTGTGCATGACTGTCATTTTTAGTCAAAAAATAAGTGACGATAAAGGGGTACTTGAGCTTACTGGTGGGCTATTGGGATACATAAGACAGAAATGGTTGTGAAATTTTTTAGAATGGATGTGTCTAAATAAGCTGTCACTGAGTCGACTTTTACATGCTGGAGAGCGCTTTGTGACCTTTGACCCCACTGCTCAACGATGTCATCATCAGAGAACAAGAGAGAACTCTGTCATCCAACCGTTTTCTTTCACCCATGCAAAATTGCTTGCTGGGCTGTTAAATGCCTGGTATTTGGGGGATATTTGGCTTTGCCCCGCCACCTACTGTCCCCCCCTAATTTCTCAGCCGCATTCCCAGACCCCTTGATAAATGGGTGTTGTATTTCACCAGCGTGCAGAGGGGTCAGTGACCCCATGCTGCACTGTACTTCAGCTGGGGTAATGGATGTGCCCCCAGTGGCTGGCTGGGAGAAGAGGTCAGAACCGCCGACCCTGGCACTGCCCTAACCCACCGACAATACCACAACCCTTGAGACCCAAACATCACTGTATCTCAGAAAATCTGTCCGTCTCCATGAGCGTTTGCCCTCTCCTCCAGTGGGCTAAATGAGGTGTGTTAGATTATATGCTGTGGTGGATTGACACCCACACGAGCAATCCCCGCTCTCCGGTCTCACACACAGATCAATATGATTTTTCTCTGTAGGTCAGTGGAGTTAATAATTTCATCTGACCCGCCTGAACTCTATAAGCACCACTGCACTGCAGCGGGACTGACATATAACTGTCCATGTATTACATGAGGCTGCTGTCTGATGATGTTTGAAGCATGAAATGCTTTCATAATTTCTGTTTTAAAGACACTCAGACACTGATTCATGTTCTGAGAATTGAGATCCAGATGTGATCTTAAAGTGCTCTCATGCATGGCTCTCTGTTCTCGCTGGAGCCTCATCAGTGTCTACTTACTGTAAGTTATGGGGTGGTGTGGTGTAACGGTTGATAACAAAAAGGTTGGAGGTCCAAACTCTTCAACATGGGCGATCCTTGAGCTACCATTGTTCCCTTGAAGTTCAGAACACTTAAACACAGGTTTTTCTAGGGGAATTGCTAATTTCTGAAAGTGGCTTTGGATAATTCTGTCAGATAAATTACCAGTTTAGGTTTTTCAGTGGATCTCATTCCAATAACTAGAGATCTGAGGGGCTGATGGCTGATATTATGCCAATATTTCATAGGCTTGCACAGCTTAATTTTAGCAAATGTGATGCACACAAAACTTCTGAAATTAAAAATAGGATTGAGTTAATTATTTGGGTGATATCTATGATTATAATTACTTGATAGTAATGTAGCTTTTCTCAGTGTGCCACTCAAAAGCTATAATGTAGATTGTAAAAAGGCTGTGGATCTGAGAGTTGAGAGAATGTGGCAGTGTACGGAATGGAAGGGACTGCAGAACTTGGAGTTGAAAGAAACCAGAGATTGCATTTCAGACCTCATAATTGAACTCTGACCTCTCCCCCTTCATCTCAAGCTATTTTCATTATTAGTTATTTGCTGCTGTGGTTTCGCTCAGCCCTCAGTTGTTTCAGCATGTCAAGCCATCTTTTAAGGATACATTTGAACAAGAGTCATTTCATGAAAGGACCTCCACAATATTTGACGACGTGTTCAAAAGTTTGGGTTCAGTCATTTGTTTTTAAAGAAATGTATAATTTATTCAGCAAGGATGCATTAAATTGTTCCAAAGTGACAGTAAAGACATTTATAATAAAAAAAAGATTTCTATTTCAAATAAAAGCTGTTTATTTAAACTTTCTGTTCATGAAAGAATCCTAAAAAAAGATATTAGAAATCATATTAGAATGATTGTTGAAGGATCATGTGACACTGGAGACTGGTTGCTGAGAATTCAGCTTTCTCATCACAGGTATACATTACATTTTAAAATATGTTATAATGGAAAACATTGAAAATGTAGTAAAAATGTAGAAAATGTAGTAATATTTCATATTATTACTGTTATTACTGTATTTTTGATCAGCCTTGCAAACTTCTTTCAATAACATTAAAAAATCACACACACACACACACACACATTTGTTTTAATTTAAACAAGATTATTTTTCTGATGTTTTCAAAATAAAAGTGAACTTATTATAAATGAAGTGACATTATTTATGTCTTCAGAGCAAAGTTCAAAGCATTCATAATTTACTTTTGTTTTATGCTTGGTAAGATTCGTCAAGCATAACATATTCACTCAAACACATGAAATAGAAATAACATCTTTTTACAGCAAAACATTTGTTCTTCTACTTATAGAAATGTTATATTTTTGAATGCTAATGACTGGAGCCCAAAAGCCTGATAACAGGGAGTGCAGCATCCATCACAAGTATCTCAACAGCTTGATTTATTAAAACTTAAAGACATTCTTTGTGTGATAGAGCATTTACAATTTTACAGAAATGTACTATAAAAAAGCCTCACGTTTTATTTAATGACTTTTTTGGCAAGCATCATATCACCCTAGTACACCTCAGTGTATCATTGAAAATCTATATTTGACAGTAAAGAGTGGCATGAAGACTAATCAGAGAGACTGGTAATGAGATTACATTAGATGGCAGTTACTGATGGCCTGTCAGCTCTGGCTGTGGTGGTCTTATCTCAACACTTCCCCAAGACCTCCGCTTTATTGCCTTACCCAGACACCTGGGACCCAGAGACTCTGTTTCTCACACTAACTCATATAATTTTCAAGGGCAGAGAGTGAAATCTTGGATGTGCGGGGCCATACACACACACACGTGCAGTGAAACGCAGTAGACTAGAAGTAAACGAATGAAGCAGTGCATCAGGCAATTGTTTATATCAAACGTTTCTCATTCCCCACAGATAGCTTCAAACAGCTGCTGCTTTTTGATTACAACTGCACCTTTTACTGTTGGAAGCACATTTCTGAAAGTGGGAAATTGCAGCGATTTGTACTTAACCTTTCAGACAGTGAAGCTATTTGTAAGAGAGCATAAAAACACTGTTAATGTCTGGGAAGAGTATTACCTCACAATTCTCCAGACAGATCGTTTGGCGGAGAAGCATAATTAAAGCTGTTGTTGTGGAGACCCTTGTTCACTTGGGTTATAAGGATGAGGTGGGGTTCAAACAGAACGGGCTACTTGGACAAACCCAGCCCATGGGAAAACGGTCCCCTTCCTGGAAGAGATGGTCGGAGAGAGTGGCGTTCTGCTAGGTTTAGCACCACATTCCTGCATTCCACTGAGAGGGGGAGGGGAGACCGGCTAAGGCTACGTCTGTGTCCGTCTGAAGGAGATTTGTAGGATTGTTCGAAGTTCTTTGGTGTCTCACAGTGTGCCTTTGAGTGTCTGTGTTCATGCATATCTGATAGGTCTCTCTCTTTCATAGTTGTTTAAGAGGTTAGTCACTCTCTAGGTGCAGTTCTCAGTAGATACATGGATTAGTGTGTGTGAGTGTGAGTTGACTAAGTAAGTTAGCTAAATCTGACAAAAACTCCCGTAGGGAATGTCCTTCAAAGGTAAAAAGAGTCATAAAGGAAATAATATTTTAAAAATGAGTATTGTAAGGGTTTGGATTAGAATTAGTCTGTTAGCTTTATGTAAAAACAGTAGAAGTCAATGTTCTCATTTAGATTTCTAGGTAAATGTAGACACAAAAAGATGCTTGAAATTCTGAAAACCAAAGGATGAAAGATTCTGTGAGTCAAAACAGAAGTACATTTGTCATAAAATGGAAAAAAATACACATTCCACACAAAAATACACAGTCACATTTCCAAAAATCATTTCCAGACATCCCCACACTAAGAAATAAATAATACAAATGTCATTCTGGGAAAGGAAAATACAGTTAGCGATGTTTCCGCATATTGGGTGATTTATTACTCATTATATTTTCTGTTTTATCTTTCATTTATATTTTATAAATATATTTAATTTTATTTATATTTGTTTTATATTTTACGTATTTTGTTTTATTTTTTATTTACTTCTTAATATTATTATTAATTTTATTGTATTTACTTTTCTATTACTTTTTATTTTATTTTATTTTTAAAAATCAAGATTTTATTTTATTTTATTTTACTAACCTCATCCTCTTTCC
>NW_015546125.1:93445-95352 GCF_001515605.1 Sinocyclocheilus anshuiensis | reverse complement strand
TTCCCTCTTCATTTCCTTTATCTCTTTGTTTACTACACTATATTTATTTTCTGTTGTCTATTATGTTACTGTAAGTACTGTATACACTCCAGCAATATTGTAAATGTGTTAACAATCATAATAATAAAGCTCTGTTGAGAGAGTGCTTTGGGAGAGAGCACTTTCCAGTGGGATCCAGAAACCAGAGAGCATCAGAAAAACTAATTGAAATGAAAAATCAAATCCGCACTATCTAATTAACCAGTAGGATGCCCAGGTTCATTTATTGCTCTCCTCCATCTTTCCCCTCGTTGTATGTGTGTATGTGTATTGGTACAATAAAGGAGGAGGTGCTGATTGGAAGGCTTTCTGCATTATTGAGACTGTGTGAAGCACACACACACACACACGCACGCACGCACGCGCGCGCGCACACACACAGATTGTGAGGAATAGTAATTTCACCAGCGCTCCCTGATTATGCTCAACTCTACATAATGCCATTTACTTCCTGCCACATTAATGCTAATCCCTTTATTGCAGTGTGGATGAGAAAAGTGAGCTAGTCGTCTAGCGCTGATGTTGTTCTCTCTGTGTGTGTGTGCTTATTTTGCTTGCTTTGCACACGCCATAAGTCTCATCCTTGCAACTTTAGATTACAAGAGAGGAAGACTGATTCACTTCGTGGTTTTTAATCATCTTAAAGTATTACCATGCCTGATAAGAGGACAAATAATAATGAGAACCCAAATCTGAAAATAAACAAATATAATTATCAATGGAAATTAAATTTCGGTTTGGTCTGATCAAGCCTGTTTCTCCTGTTGTGTGTTAAGTGTGTAAAACAGGGCTGTGATTTAGAATGGGGTTGGTTTTCATATGGGGCTAGGTCTTGTTTTTTCCTGTTCTGTACAGATACAGACGCTTATCCTCTGTCTATAAGGGAAGACCACAAACACTCCAGAGGGGGTTTTAGAAAGCTGCCTGTCTGCTGTTCACTGCATCTGCTGCAGTGTCCTGTAGGACAAATGATTGTCCTGTTTTGTGTAGTACATGTTTGTGTGTTTTTTTTAGACCTGTACTTTTAAGCAAGTATGTGTGCGTGCTCTTTCATGCGAGTGTGTGGCTGAGGATGTTCTCTCTTTTTCATCATAAGTAGTTGAAAGGCCTTGGTGACAGACTGCGCAGCAGGCCTGACAGTCCCAACAAAGAAAGGAACTCTTTATTCCTTTGTCCTTCAAAGCTGTTTGAATATTGCTGTTGGCTGGGGGGCCGGATGTCTCAATACAAGGATGTGCATTGTTTTTTCTCTGAGCAGAGTGTAGAGCAGTGCATCATGGGCAGGATGCTGTTGTTTTCAGGAGCTGCATTAGTAATTCTTGATGATGTGGCACCAAAGAATTAAGCTCCCAATACAGTCCTCATTCAGACACAGGAAATGCTTTGTTTCGTTTGACTTTGACAGTGATCTTGGGACTTATTTTAGGCAGACTTTTCAAAGCATTCATCATAACAAGCCATAAAGATGAGCTCAGATCTAGCCAGTTCAAATGTCACTGTGATATTGTGGTGATATCATGATATTGGTAGGTTCAAAGTATTGGAGAAGGGAAGTAACACTTGTCGATTGGAGAACCTAAAACTTCTGAACTTTTGGAGAAAAAACCTTCCTATTTTTAATTTCCCACATTTTTAAACTTCTTTAAACAGATGCTTTTGTCACACAGATGCTTTTAGGCTTTCATAGGTGCTAAAGGAAAATAACTGAAAATCAATCTATTAAATTAAGGTTGCACAATATATCAGTATCATACCAGTTATTAGGGATGCACCGATCCGATATTCATATTGGGTATCGGCTCCGATACTGCCATTTTTTGTCGGATCGGGTATCGGTCAGAGAGGGCCGATCCATATCCAAGATTGTG
>NW_015546125.1:92500-93287 GCF_001515605.1 Sinocyclocheilus anshuiensis | reverse complement strand
TATGACCCCAGAAAAGTATGAAAGACATCTTCAGAATAGTCCATCTGCCATCAGTGGTTCAACTTTTCTCCACTGTGGCTGTCAGTCATTCGTTCAGCCATTCGGTTACGACAGTCAGCTTGGTAAAGCTCTCTCCAAGATCATTCTGTGTTCCCATTATTATACTTGATTTGTAAATAAATGTCTTTTTGCAAAAAGGACTTTATCTTCTTGCCGGAGTTTAATGTTGTTTCGAATCTATCATATGTTGTTGCCTTATTAAAAAATATGCTATACATTTAAAAGAAATGTATTTAAATGTTATAGTATATACTTGTATATAAATACATTCATGAATGTTTTTCATTAATAGATTTTATAATACAAATAGCAATGTGTAACATTTGACCATATTTAGTGCAACACTTTTATTTGTTCCCCATAAAATATAGTTTTTTCACTAAATGTTTGGATTTCTAAAATTATTGTGCACTGATTTTTCTAGAATAACTTTTGCTGCCGAATTATCCACTAACCTAGTTTATGATACATTTTTGTCATAGATTATAAATATACATAGGCCTATATTTTTTCATATTATCTTCTTGCCGGAGTTTAATGTTGTTTTGTTACTTGCTACCGGGTGTCTGTGAGAACAAAACACGGGCGTAGAAACGACTATAAATAATAATTAAATAATAAATTTATAATAATTAATAAATAATAATTAATAAATAGCACAGTAACTGAAATTTAAAACTGTTAAAAGAAAGGCTCAATAACTGTTGCACAGATATAATACACTACG
>NW_015546125.1:92076-92480 GCF_001515605.1 Sinocyclocheilus anshuiensis | reverse complement strand
TCTTTATAATGAAGTAGTCTGTATCTAGTAGATTGTGAAAGAATGATTATCAGTTCCACACACAGAGATATATAAATTATACATTTATTTAAATGGGAAAAAAAAAAACTTCACTGGTATGAGTATCGGCCAATACTGAACCCTAGGTATCGAAATCGGTATCGGAGGTGAAAAAGGCGGATCGGAGCATCCCTACCAATTATCAGACAATATGAATTTTTTTTCAGTATTTACATACTTTATATATATAGACCAACAGGCAGACCAGTGCTCCGGTCCAAAGACGTCTGCAAGCGTGACCTGAAAGCCGGAAGCCTGAATCCTGCAGACTTGGAAGCTGCTACCGCAGACCGAGTCGGCTGGCAGCTCGCCGTAAGGACCAGCACAAAGCTGAGCGAGGGAAA
>NW_015546125.1:79110-92045 GCF_001515605.1 Sinocyclocheilus anshuiensis | reverse complement strand
GGAAAGAGAGAGGACCAGTGGGAGGAGAAAAGGCAGCGCAGACGGCAGAGAGTAGAGTCAGTGCCCACAGAAACAGCCTCAGGCTTCACCTCTACGCAGATACTCCATTGTCTCTCGAGACAGAAGGATGCCGATTGATATATTGCCATCATCTAACCCTCACACTTAAAGTTATTCTTTAAAAACAAAACAAAAAAATTAATAACATCTTTAATAAAATATAATCTTTAGTAAATCTCAATATATATATCTCAATATATATCTCAATATATATATATATATAATCATAATTTTGTGATGCCTAAATTCAAATAATTTAAAATAATTAATTTTAGTTTTTAGTATTATTTCTTGTGTAATATTTCAATGGTATACAATTTATCAGCCATTTATCGATATTGTCAATAACTTTAAACTTATCAAAGACTTATTATTGGACAGAATTTTTATACTTTACAAACTTAATACTTAAAAAAAAATAGTTTGTTAGTTAGAATAGACAGAAATTTGTATAATAAAAATATACACAAAAATAACACAGATTTGTATTATGTCAGATCCAACAAGGAACATTGAATACAGAAAATTAAATGTATACTTTTATTTTTATAAACTTCTCACAAACCCACATCTGTAGCCCTAAATGCTTGGTCTGTTGTGGGGTGGCCGGGTCCGATCTGACTTGGCTGAGCCTTTTGTTGTTGGATTGCCCTGAATCTCATGACACGCGTGGCATGCGGGGGGTTACAGAGGCCACTGGGCAGCGAGCTGAACAACATTGTGCGTAGGTGTGACAGCCTGACCAAACCAAGAATGGGGCCGCTCAGGCACAATGAAACTACTGTTCCACACTCACTGAGCCATGAATACTCTCCAACAGCGGCTAAGGTACTGTAGACGTCACACATTTTCTAGTCAATGAATACTTTATACAGAACGCTTCCAGTCTTTTCACAAGAGGGTGCAGCGGACTGTTAAACAGCAAAGATTGTCTAATTTTCACCTCTCTAGTGCTTTGTGACATGTAGTTAGACCACTCACCTCCAGACTAGCATTGCCCAACACCCGTCTCTTTCCGATATATAACAAGATTGTGATTAGTGGGTGCTGATGGAAAGGGGCTTATTAGCTGAAGAGCAAGAGGGGGTGGGGCGCTAATTGAAATGATGTCTGATGTGATAGCCTAATCTCTATAGTGACAAAATCCACGCACACTTGCTAATTTCAATGACAGCTCTGATGTCACTCAGGCTTAGCTGATGAAAATAAATAACAAACGTCCCAGAGAATATTAGAAAGAGTCATCTCAAGCATCGAAATCCATCTTGCGTAGCAGCCACCCCATAGTGCGAGATGAAGTGCCGCTCAACTGTCATGGAGACCAGACATGGCAACTCGTGGCCTGAGAAGACAGCCGCTGCGTGAAGATAAGGGCTTTAAATTCCTACGGCACTTTCAATTAGGGAGAATCTTGCTGGTTTAACACCAGTTGTGCTGTGTAATTCATGGCCCCTCATTCATGGACTTCAGGGGATCGTAGTCACTCAGGTATCAAGGGCTGTGTCTCAATTCCCGCTCTGCTGAGAAGCGTGAATCAGTATATACAGTACGTGAGCATGAATTTGAGTGCTGGAAAAGGCTTTGAACCACTTAACATTGGGAGACTGACAACTAATTACCTGTGACATGATTACAATTCAGGTATTAAAAGTCACTGATATTTATTTACATCATGGCTGTAACACATAATGCATTTTTTTCATTATTAAGCAAGACTCTCTCCTGATCTCAGCGCCAGCCCATACAACAATGTCATGGCAGTTTGAGGACGGCGTGCCTCTCTTCGGTGACCTGTCTTACATTCCAGCAGAATAGTGAGTTACTTTATGCCTCACAATTATATGAGGGCTGAATTTTCTATATCTGTAAATTGCAGGAGACAGTCCATTAGGACCGGCAGCTTTGGCCTATTTACCACATTGATTTAAATGTGGATCCCAATTTGACCCCTTGACCTGGTCACTCCCTCACGGGAGAATTGGAGAATGATGTCATGCTTTGAAATTCGTTTTCCTGGTGAATTGTGAAGACAAAAGCAAACAGGAACGGATTAGCTTAGTTTATTTAACTAACAGTCATTATTTAAATGTCTTTCATTAAAAAAGATATATATTTATATGTGATGCCTACGTATTAATTGTATAAATAATTTTATCGTATTTTATTTTGTTTTATTGCATTTTATTTTATTGCGTTTTATGTCTACTGATTATCTTTTTAGCTTAATGTCTGGGTTAGAAAGCAAGCTTTGTTTTTGTTTATTATGTGAAATATAGTGCAATTTATTTGCTTCAGTGTCTTTCCATGAGTTTTTACTGCATAAATGACTAAATTAAAGTCATTTGAAATGGAGACAGAAAATAACAGAGAACTGAGTTTTGCTTCAGTGATACGTTAAGTAAATAACAATTATTCCTCTCAGGATCCATAAAAAGTCTACCCATCTCTGTCTACCTCATTCATCCTTTTCTTAATCAGTGGTACTTTAATAATTCAGGTCAGATATATACTGGAAAAAAGAGGTTAAACATTTCAAAACACTGCAGATGTCAGTGGGGTTTAGATTTTTGTCTCCTGTCGAAGTAGAGAAGAAGGGTTGTGTGAGGGGATTTTTACTTTTAGCACAAAAGCACAAGCAACAAAATCAGCAGCAGGGAAGACAGAAAGTTTGAGGCTAAAGGAAAGGGTCTAGACAAAGCTGTGTGTTTGTGTGTGAGGGGTACAGCGGATGGCCAAAAAAAACAATGTCTGTGTCTTTCTCAGGTCTACAGAGAGGTTCACTAAACATTCCTCACAGGCAGGGGGAGGAAGAGGGTAAGCTTATTAACATAAGAACAGAGTCCTCAGCCAATCGGCAGCAGGGAGAGGGAATGTCAGGACTGAGAAGGAACTGGGAGGGTGTCAGGTTACCCTCTGCATTCTTCCCTCCTCCTTTTGCCGGAGAGGGAGGGAGAAAAAGAGCACAGGACGGACCTAGAGAGAGTGAGCGCGTTCAAGAGAGAGAAGTGTATGGGACAGTCTCATTCTTGCCCTCTGACATCACAGAATTGGAGAATGTGTTAGGAGCTGCCCGGACTTTCTGCCCGACGGAAACGCGGAGAGATTTGACAAGGAGCTGGACGGTCCGAGGGAGTTTTCATCGGGGGTCAGATCTCAGGCAGTTAAGTGCTGTCTGGAGTCACAGAGACTCGCACAGCGGGGCTGAAAATGAATTATCTGGTGAGTGTGTTTGCTGTTCTCATTGTTGTGTGAACGCTTTAAGTTGGTTATGCTAAATGCCCTCGGGTAGTGTATCTGGAGTGGATGGTGAAGTTTAGACTTAGTGGACAGAATAAAAACAAAAGAGACACATTTAACATATCTTTTTTCTTTTTTTCTTAGTTTTTCTACTTAGGACTTTTTTTAAACATTTTAACGGTTATAATTTTAAGGTGTTTATGACAGCAACAAATCAGAACAAGTAGACTAGATGCTTAAAAATCTCTAAAAAGAGGCAATAATAATTGTTGTAACACTTCACACAAAGGCCAGCAGAATATATATGCGTAGTCTGGGGGTTTTAAAAATGGCCTTTTCTTGAGGAGCAGTGAGTTTTGAAAGCTTAGTAGAGAGTGTGAGAAAGCAGGCATAACGGGGGGAAGAGTGGAAGGAAAAGGAGCCCTGCCGCTGTGAGCTTCTCTGCTGACTCAGGAGAAAGCTGAAAGATTAAGGTTTTATGGAAAGGAGCAGGGGAAAGAAGGAGGGAGAGAGAAAAATGAGAAGGAGAGAAGAACAGCATGAAGTGACGGGCCGAAGCATCCGTTCCTTGCCATTGTTTGAAAGTATTGGCGCTTGTTCAGCTTGTAAGAGTTTAGGAATGACACAATGCTTTGGTATTTGGACTTGAGAGTTGGGCTGTACTGTATTTCCGTCTGTGAGGAATCTGGACGCTGAGATTCACCCCCTACAGAGGCTGGGATATTCCCCAGCCATAGAAATGGACCTTGAAATGGTTATGGTCAATTATTAGTGCACTGAATATCAGAATGTGCATTGAAAACAGATAATGACTGGGTATTTAAGAAGTTTGGAGTATGACGAGTATGAATTTTATTGGATTTTAGTTTTTAGTTTTTTCTTTATTTTATTTTTAACTTCCAAGGCATTTCCTTTTCTTTTCATTTTTGGTGTTGGAAATGTGTCAGTTTTATAGTCTGTTGAAACCAGAGTCAGTTTATAAGTTTATATTGGTTCCTCCTGAGGTGGTCTGTGATGAAGGAAGGGAGTTACATACACTTGTGAGTGGGCTGTTGACTTATTGAGATCTCTCTCGAGTTGAGGTAACCAGCCTGAATCAGTTGCTAAGTTAAGAATTGTGAGTCATGTTGTGTTAGGGATATTTAAATAAGAGAAAGACCCTTTCTTTAGAAGACAGCTGAGTAACCTCCCCCCTGCATCGCCTCTCTGACTCAATCTTGACTCAGCCTCCAGCTCTTGAGTTTAGGAGGGAGGAATTCCCCATCGCTGACCTGAACCCCCCACCCTCTCCTGGGGGATCTGACAGACAGGACCTGCTCCTCATCCTCATTATCCTCATAATCATGCACACATGGATGTCAGCATCAAGCTGTGTCAGAGTTCTGCTGATGTGAGACCAAATTCAATCCCTATGGTAACATCACGCATGTGATGCCTGCGTATTACAGTCCAAAAGTATTTCAAGTGTTTAACCAAGGTGGGATACAAACTAAAAAGGGCAGCAGGTGTGACCTTTGATCAATACCAGAATGTTTCAGATTATTATGAAAAGAAGTGCACTTATTCCTCTAAAATCTGAGGCTTGATGTTTGGCTATATATATATGTTATAATGTTATATAATGTGTTGCCAACCAAATATTAGCATTAAATTAGTTAATGGTTTCCAGTTGCACTGTGTTTAACTCTCTAAGGGCCAGTTTGTTAGACACAGATTAAACCATCTTAAAAGGGAAATGACAGCATTTTAGATAAAATATATGATATCTGATTTCTTCAATTTCTTCCAATCTAACATTGCTTTTTCATAGCTCAGAAAACTATTTCTTTTGAAATAACTAAGACAGCTTCTTTCACATAGTATAGCCTGAAGTTAAAAAAAAAAATCTGGATAACAAAGCTTAATAATTTGTCAAGGAAGAATTTGATGTGAAATATTTCATTCCAGTTTCCAAATCTGAGCAGTTTTGATGATTTATTGGGTATTTTTCCTCGGGAGAAATGTTTTAGAACTTAAAGAGAAAATGATTTGCTCTCCCTTTTGAAAAAGATCCAATTAAACCATCCTAAGACTGTTTGCTTGTCCTAGCTGGTTTAGGCTGGTATTATCTGGTTTAAGTTGGTGTTTAGCTAGAAAAGTGCCCAAAACCACCCTAAAGCCTCCTAATAGGGATCAACAAAGACAAGAAAATCACTTCATGTTGTTTTAAGCTTTTTTTCCCCCCCCAATAGGCGTTAACCTTATATCTGTCTAAGAGATACAATTGAGAAATTTAAGAGAACTAATTTGTGATATTTCTTTTTACAGCCCTGTCCTTCATCACATTTAACATGGGAGGCAGATATTGTTTAGCTGCCAGAGTTTAAAGTGAATATGATTCTGTGTCTCTCCTTTAAGCTTTGTACAAAGCATGAGAAATAACCTATAGTAGTTTATTTCAAAGACTTGGAACTCTTCAAAGAGACAACATCAAGGGTTTCCAATACAATTGTGAGTGCAGATAATTAAATGATCGTCATTTTTCAATAGCTATGTCTTACACTGTGTAGTCGTGCACATTCCATGTGAGAGCTTCTCTTCCTGTCTTTGTATGTCAGGCCTCCTTGAGTTTATGGCCTCGTCACTGTTATTGAACTTGCGGAATGACTGTTTGAGGTCGCAGTGACGCTCTGCACTGGAAAGGAGTCATCGTGTTCCATTGAAGCCTATCATTTTTGGATTTATTGTTTGGGATAGGCAGGATTCTGGACATGTTTGTGCTGTGATGAAGGTTCTTCGCTCAGGGTGAAGAGGAAAGAGTGTTTATAGCACACGCTGCAGTCCTAACGAAAATTCCCTGTGTCCTTGTTACACTCACGTTTATCTCTTTTTGACCGCCCAGCACTGTAAATCATGCCGTAAAGATCACACATCAGCATTGTGTTGCCGTGGAAAAACATTGGCAATAAACCAACACTTAGTCGTAGCCTGTAGCTCCAAGAATCATAGCTGTTTTTTTGAAGAGGGTGTTGCAACCTCACCCTGCCAGGAAAGGAGGGGCATAGGAGGTGTCTTTGTGTGTTTTCCAGTGAACACGAGTGAAATGGATGGTGAATGAGTGATGTTAAGTGCACGTAGGAATGCAGTTGTGTTTGTGGGATGAGCTGTGTTTTTAGGATTTGGATGTGGTTGTGTGATTTTTGTCTGGCTGTGAATCACAGTGTGTATGCAGTAGAGGATGCACCAATCAACCGTGGTGTCTGCATGTGTGAATTAGTGTTGATTGTACTGAGGACATGAAATAAAAAAGACGTGCACTATGGAAGTGGGACTGTGTGTCTGGTGGGGTGTGAGGTGATGAGCTGAAGGCATGGAATGTGGGCTAATATCTGTGTTAATTTGAAGCTGTGGAATGTGTTAGGAATGAAAGGATGGGCCTAAACTTGCATTGAGAATGCTACAAACACACACTGACATTTCTAAATGTGACATGCCAGAGATTTCTACTAAAGAAAATGGAGTATATATAGGCACTTTACTGTTCAAAAGTGTGGTGTCAGTAAGATTTTTTTTTTAAAGAGCTTAATACTTCTATTAAGCAAGGATTTCTAAAATTTATCACAAGTGACAGTAAAGACAAAATATATTTTTTCAAATCAAAATATTATATTGGAAAAGATTTCTATTTCAAGTAAATGTTGTTCTTTTGAACTTGCTAATCATCAGAGAATCCTGAAAAAAATCTTAAAAAAATATTAAGCAGCAAACCTTTGTGTAAACTGCTTTCAATGTTGATAATAACGAGGAATGTTTCTTGCACCAAATCAGCGTATTAGAATGATTTCTGAAGTATCATCTGGAGACTAATGGCTGCTGAAAATACAGCCCTCACAGAATAAATTATGTTTTAAAATATATTAAAATACAAAACAGTTATTTAAAATAGTAATAATTTTTCTTAATAGTTTTAACTATATTTTTAATCAAATAAATGCAGCCTTGGTGAGCATAAGAGATTTCTTAAAAAAAAATAAAAAATCTTTCCAAAGTTTTTGAATGGTATGTGTGTGCATTTATAAAATATATTACAATTTTTATCTAACAATAAATAAACTTTCATAAGTATTATTATTGTATTTTATTATCAATTTCACAAGGCATAAGAACCAGTACAAAAATAAAATAAAAATAATATAATAAAGTGTTCCAAAAAATCCTACACTATTAATTATATTACATCTGAGAATATATATAAATCATATTTCTTCATATTTATGACATAAACTGTGACTGTACCATCTGTTATTGTCTCTTTTTTGCTTAGGTTTGTACACAGACTCAAACTAATGATTAATTATGTGCCTCCCAGCCTTTGCTCTTTTCCTCCGCAGGCCTGTTGTTGGTGTTCATGTCTGGTCTTGTCTGTTGTAAACTCACATATATAGTGAAAATAGAGCAGGCCACTGACCCACTGTTAGTCTCTGCCATCAACCTTCTGCTATTGTCTTCCTTTCTGTCGAGATTTTCAGGTCCCTTCCTGTAAACAGAGCAGGTTTGTGCCCCACTTACATGTTATTTCCAGCATGCTTTAATCCCTTAAAAGAGGTATTCATCCAGTTCATATACATGGAAGTTCTCTCAGGAGAAATAGACATGTTTATTGTGATCTTAAAGGGGTAGTTCTGTCATTGTTTACTCGCCCTGATACTGTTTCAAAACTGTATGAGTTTCTGTCGACAGAAATGGAGATGTTCGAAATAAAATCATACTTTTTGGAACAGCATGAGGGTTAATAAATGATGACTAAATCATTATTAAGTGGTCTATTTCTTTGTGACCTTCTTTCCATGTGTGTGTGTCATACACGACTGACACAGCTGATAGCGGCAAACGTCCAAACACGCGTCTGGCTGTCTGAGTCACATCTCTGAGTCTCAGCTCTGATGACTGTCGCTGCTGTCTGATAAAGCGTCTGCTCCTTGTGTATATGTCTGAAAATGTGTCTACAACAGCTTAACATCCTAAACTCCACCTGCCTTATAATTACTCCAGCCAACCTGCTACTTTTGCAACCAGTAAGCCCCTCAGAATAACAACCTGACTGCAGAATAACACCCAAGCCTCATATAGAGATGGGAGAATTTAGAAACCGCTTATATGTTCTGGCTAAGATAAAAGCTCAGGTGTCTTTTGTGAGCGACAAAAGAGAGATGGCCTTGTTTTGTCTGCAGCGCCCATCTGTTTTTAAACCAATAAAAACTTTTGACGAGGTAGGGAATGTTTTCTCCCAGAGCTCAGGAGGTGGATGTGTGATGAGAATAGACCTGAGACAGATGAGACTCTATCTTTAATTTGGTGTGAATGAAAACCAGGCCTTGAGGGACAAAAGTACAGCTGGTTTGAACTGTACCTGGATGACAATCATTCACTCAAGTGAAATGTGGGAAGATTTTCAGAATTTCAGTTAAACAATCAGTACTCAGGTGTGCAGCTTCCTTTTCATTTGTGATCACGCTGCACTTATATTAAAATTATGGTCGCTATTTTAATGTATAGATTATATGATATTTTATGTCCTATTGTCATATTATGGCTGATAACCTATACTGTCTCATATGTTTTGTATAAAAAAACCTAACATCATTCATTTAAAATTTTACAAGTAAAATTAGACATAACCTTATGATGTACAGTATGAAAAATGTATATTCATTTTGAGATTTGTTAAAGATTACATTTAAGTATTATTAAATTAAAATAATAATTTACATTAAAGATTAATGTTAATAATAATTATATATTTATAACAATAATAATAATTATAGTGAATGTTAGATGACAGCAAAAAATAATTTAAATGTAACAGTAGCTGAACTGAGCATGCAAAATAAAATATCCAATATCATCTGATACAATAAATAAAAAAAACTCTAATGTCAGCTGACAGTTATTGTTATTTTAATATTATTTACATATTTACTATTATAATACATTTTGAATTAGCTTTTATTTTTATATTTTCAGTTTACATTTTTTTTTAGGTTTTAGTGATTTGGTCATTTTTTAAAATTGTTTTTTCAATAGTCTTTTTAAAAAATATTTCAATATCATTTTAATGTATTTTTTATTTCAGTTTTAGTAATTTTAGTACTTTGACTTATTTATTATAGTTGGGTGACATTTCTATTTTTTTTATTTTTAATTTTTTTTAATTTTACGTTTTTATCTAATATTTATGTCAGCTTTATTTTAATCACCAAAAATGATTTCTAATAGTCTTAGTTACCAATAACAACACTGCGACAACAACTGTTATGACTATATTATGGATTTCCTAGTTTACAGTGACTGTGTTCATGAGATGATTTGTAGCTGTGGTGTGTTTTCACGTTTGGTTTAGAGGTGTTCGTATACTGTCTCCGTGCCCTTGAAGCTAATGAGCTTACACACGCTCACAATAACACACAAAAACACTACCTGCTCCCACCTTGCTAACTTTACTAGTGTTTGTCCCACGGGGTCATGTAGAGGCACCAGACAAAAGCTGTTCAGCCCAACCCCCCCATAACAATACGAACACACACACTCACTGACCTGTCTGTACAGAGCGCGCTCCAGCAGCTGCCACATTACCTCCTGTTCAGAGGCTCTGTCTGGCCCCTTCCTTCCTTCCCTCTCTCACAGGTCCACATCCCTCTTTCCTTTTCCCTCCATCCTGTGGAATTCTCTTTCATTCTCAACATTTCTTCCTCTTTCCATCTCTGTCACTTTTATCACAATTATTAAAGAGATTCATTCAAGTTAATTTGAAAATTAAAGTTCTGTTTTCATTTAAGGCCCATTCACGCCAAGGACAATACCTATAATGATAACTATAACTATAAAGTTTTAATAATTGTTCTAATTCTGTGAGAATAGGGAAGTCCCCATCATAACTGTAATGACTTTTTTCCAGCTGATGAATGATAAAAACATTGACAGCCAATCAGAATCCACCCGACTTTAAAGAGCTTGACAGAATGCTAATATAATTATCGTTATAGTTGTCTTTATAGTTTTCTTTCTTGGTGTGAACAGGCCTTAACTCGCCCTCAAGTCATTCTAAGTGCCATTGTTTAAAAAAGTATGCAGAAACTATAATAAAACTGTGTAGTAATTTGACAGCCCCAGTCCTCATTTACTTTCATTATTTGAAACGGGTGACCAGTATATTCTTAAAAAAATCAGTCATACGGGTGAGTAAATGATGACAGAATTTTACATTTTGAAGGAACTATTTAAAGCCTTTAAAGGGGTCATATGATGCGATTTCAATTGTTCCTTTCCCTTTTGAGTGTTACAAGATCTCGGTGAGATCTTTATCATTATATTTAATACAAGATCTTAAACCGCATAAACACATTTCATTACACCAAATACACCAAATAATGTTCTTTTTAGCAACATCATATGACCCCTTTAACATGTGGCCTGCTAAATGCTCCCGCGCTCTTGACCCTTTTAAATGCAAATGGATGAACGTTTCATCCTTTGGATGATAAGTTTCCTTTTCTTCTCCATTCTCTTCCTCCATCTCTTTTATCTGTTCTCTGTCTTTCTCTAGAGATAATAATGTTAAGCATCAGTCTCTGTCTGCTCTAGCCACAGAGAAAGTGTTTGACCTGGACATTTCCATGGTGATGATCGCCAGAGAGAAATGAAGCGATACTCTCGTCATCCCCTCATCTTATACAAGCCTCTAACTATTTCTCAAACAATGCCTTGATAACAGTGTTGGCCAGTAACAAACTTACAGTAGCAGGACAGTAACTCAGCCACTGTCAAAACAATGAAGCTTTTCCAGTAACAAAAAGTAGCATTGTAGTGTGTTAAAATGTTACACTGTCTTAAATGCTATATTGTTTTTATATTTACATTGTACACATAGATGCTCTGTCCTAAAATGTCACTCTCTTTTTCAAATTGCACTGGGAAGCCTAATAATAATAATTTTAATGAATTGTTTTGTTTATAAATGATTTGCTGATTCATTTGAATATTCAATAAGTCATTATATTTAATATTTTATGTGGCAAAATTGCTAAATGCTATTGTTTGTCACTATGTTTTTTTTATTTTGGTTATATAAATTAAAGTGTTTATAGATAATTAAAAATCTGTCACCATGATTAAATTAAAAACTAGTACAGAGACGATAAATAGGCAACACACAACATGACCAGCATCACATGTACTGAGATGGTTCTTCGTATGAATCAGTCAGAAAGACTCATGAAGTCTGGGCTCTTTTGTTGCAAAAACTAGATTCAGTAGGAAATATTGCTTTGGCTAATAATTTTTTTCAAAAGTTTAGCTTAACTGCTTTTAGTGATTTTTTTCAAAGCAGCTTCCAATTACTGCTTAATAAATGCAGATGTACACCAGAAAACACCCTTGAGGAACCAACTCATTTTCTGTCGTTGTTTAATGCACAACAGTGCTTTACTGTTGTACTTTATAATTGTCACAAATGAAGGGTGTGATTTATCCTGAGCTGTGAAGATGCTAATAGATCCATTGATCAATAGTCAAATATTCCCATCTCTGTTGTTTTCCTTCATTTATCCTCCTGCTGTTGTCTTAATGCTGATGTGCTTGTGTTCTCCTGTGTACATTCCCAACAAATGAGAAAACATTCACTGTCACTGAATCATTGACACGCCCTTACATATAAACCCCTGTGAATCACTCCCTAAACGTCCTGTGTCCCGATCGACAGAGAAAGAGAGACTGACAGACAGAGGCTTGGCATACTTTCGGTAATGGAGGCAGAGTTCAACAGCTCGTGATGTCTTCAGTCCTCCAGAGCCTTTTTGCTTGGCAGGAAAATATTCTCATGAAAAAAAGAGTGGAGAATAGCCCAGAAAGCACACAGCACTTCTTTTCTACTGCAATTTGCTTCCGCTTTTCAAAGGCAGAGAAGGCAAGGGAGATAAGATGGCAGAAGAAAGACAAAGACATCAAGTCACAGGAAATTATTTTCTGAGGGTTTCTATCCAAATGCTGCAACAACAATGTCAATCACCTAATTCATTTATTCATTATTGTCAGCCTGATCTCTGAAGGAAGAACTGAATCAAACCTCAGCATGTTTGTCAGTACATATTCATAGAGTCAGAACTAGGAGTGGGCTGTTTGACCAAATGTATTTATTTATAATATTTATAATATATTTTATGATATATTCATTTTTTATTATTAATTAAATTTTATGCAGTAATTCCTATTTTTGGACAAACTAATTAAAATTACATACTTCTGTAATGATTGATTGATTTTGGTTATAAACCAAAAGAAAATGATTATTCATTACTGACCAATATTTGTGATTGATTACCAGTTTTAATATTAATGTGGCAAATTGTGACATTTCTTGTCATACTGTAAATAGACAATAGGCTTTAGTTAGATTCCAGCTAGTATTATGAGGATTGTCCTACTTGTTTTAGAGTGCATTTACAGTAACTGCTGGAAAGTTTGCACAAAGTCTGTAACATCATTCATTCATATTTCATAATATATAATAATATATTTCATAATATATAATAATATACTGTTTTATTAGAGGAGGACGTTTTTAAATGCATCTAATAGTCTGAGTGCAGTCTGAGTAAAAGTGC
>NW_015546125.1:66405-79064 GCF_001515605.1 Sinocyclocheilus anshuiensis | reverse complement strand
TATATATATATATATATATATAATTATTATTAATGATAGTACTAATAATAGTGATAGTCTTGCTTATGTCAATATACGCTATAGCAAAATCTCTATTCGTCAACGAAAAATCCTACTGTTGCTCATACTGCTCACCCCTAGTCAGAATGTTTCGTTCCTTTGCAAAGACTCCCAAAGAATGGCTTAAACTACCTCTATGGAAAAGCCCATGGAGTTAATGAGCTCTCTCCGCTGGTCTGACTGCTTCTCATTATTTTGGCATTGTGTGTGTGAATTTGAATGGATAGAGGGGGCTGTGGAGGTATGCATGCATGCATTTGTGCGTGTACATTCATGCATTCCTCCGTCTATACGTGCATCAGTGCCCTGTGTGTGCATGCGTGTGCCAGCACTACATGGTGACATCTCAACCAGCTGCTCGCAGGCAGTAAAACCTCTCGGGCACTATTGTGTCCAGCCTCGGTTTCCTCCGGCTTTAAGGGAGACACTACAGGGACTGTCCCTCACCCTGGCAGCACAGGCAGGGCATTCATCTGTCAGATATGTCCTCCGTGAGCCTCTGCTCTCTCTCCTCCAGCTCCGAGCACAGAGACACTATTCATCAGAGCACTGTGTCGCACACGACACAGACCTTTAAAAGACACAGGGAGGGATTCACGCAGAATGAATTGCGCCCGCTGATAGCGTTGGTTCTTTGCTGTCTGCGTTGTTTCAGCACTGAACGATGCAAACAAGGCCAAAAAATGTTGCACTGGGCGCAGTTTGTATGGCACAATTCCAGATATTGTGGGCACTGGGGAGTTTCTGTGTACAGAGGTGCATAATTAGCATTATACCACAGGGATCCTGAAGAAAGACGTAGCTGCAGGCTGTGGCTGCATCTCATTTCACATCACCTACTATCCCAGATATTATGTTAAAAACAGAAAGACAAAGGTGCTCTGATAATGTACTATTTCCACTGAGTATGCCATATCAGATTTTCTGATGTTCCAGTGGCAAAATTTGTGTATACATTCTCAAAAATACACTTTTACATTATCAGTGAAGTACAGTAACAAACAAAACTTTAGGTTTGTGAGGGTTTTAAAAGAAGTCTCACCAAGGCTGCATTTATTTGATCAAAAATATAGTAAAAACGGTAATATTGTGAAATATGATTACATTGTAAAATAACTTTAAAATATTTTAAAATGTGGTTTATTCCTGTGATGCAAATATGAATTTTCAGCAGCCATTACTCCAGTCTTTAGTGTCACATGATCCTTCAGAAATCATTCTAATATGGTGATTTGATGCACAAGAAACATTTCTTATTGTTATTAGTGTTGAAAACAGTTGTGCTGCTTAATTTGTCTGTGGAGACTGGGATGTGTTTTTTTCTAGGATTCTAGCATGAAATAGAAATCTTCTGTAACATGTCTTTAATGCTACTTTTAAACAAATTTAATGCATACTTGCTGAGTAAATGTATGAATTTCTTTTTAAAAAGTCAATTATTATGTAAAGAGATTTTTGTCTAAAAAAACAAGTATTCAGCAATTTCTTATTTCTTACTCTAGCACAAGAACTCAAAGACCAAAAATTGTGTACCTGATAATTCATCTGTGTATTTTATCATTCTCCTGCAACCACAGAGAATTATGGGATACATTTTTATCACACAAGACTGACGTCTCCTAAACTAGCTAATTGAGTCGATTTTTATTTCTATAGCAAACATTATTGCTACTGTATCAGTAACAGTAGTGAATACAAACTAAAATGTATGGTCAACATTCACAATGCAAACTATGTAATAAATATCAATTTGCTTCCACCATGATACATGAATTAATGCCTCCAGTCCGAAAAGAGTTTCCCACTGGTAGTCACAACTTTGTGATTGCGTTCATGCGGTGCTCATCTCGTAAATACGATCATTCCTACACGACTCGAAGGCAGCGTGTGTCCTGACAGGGGAGGTCTGTTAGTAATCAAACACCTGCTGGCTATCTGCTACACTGCATCAATCACCTGTTAGCTTGAGCTCAAAACTCTCGCAAACCACTGTGAACTCACGGTAGGAGAGCCGTAGACGGGGGTGCGAAGGGGACATGGAGCTCTCTGTGTTGGAAATTAGCTGTTCTCTACTGTTCTCCTGCACAAAGACCCTCCACTGAATCACTCAATAGCAGAGATGTTTTGTCTTGATTGAAGCTAAACTACTCTATTCCTCTCTTTCTTTTTTCCTTTTTTCCCTTTAACAGTTGTAGGGGGTTTCTGCGGTACACAATGAGCTATCACAATGAGCCAGTCAAACGCTGTGATTTTGTTGAGAGGACAGTGATGGAGTGCTGTTGGTTGACTGTGGCTTTATTAAGGTGGCGCGTAGAGCAGTGATACACGTGTCTATTGGCACTGTGCCAGGCTCTAGCACTCTTGTGCCAGAGAACAGGGGTTGTGCTTGTCCAGGGGGCCGAATTGCAAATATTTATTTAAGTGTCAAAGACCAGCCGCACTTGTGGGTGGCATTGTAAACGAGAGGACAGATGGAGTCCGTGGTGTGTAAATGTGTCGGGAAGGGGTTTGGAGCAAATAGACAAAATGTAAAAATCAATGGAGCATTGCACTACAGTCATAGACCCTGTTTACGCCTGCTATTAGGATCTTGGGTGATCTGATCACAAGTGATCTTGGATTTTGTAACTATAAAAATCAATTATTATCTTGGTGTTTTTCTGCATGTTGAAGTTCAAAAAGGTAAAAAAAAATTTAAAGGAAATTTCTCATAAATATATATTGTATTATACTGTATATTTATGATTGTTATATAAACAGGACCATTCAAAAGTGTTTTTTTTAGCAAGCATTAGACTGATTAAAAAGGAGCGTAAAGGCATTCACAATGTTACAAAAGATTTCTATTTTATTTGCTATTCTTTTGAATTTTCTATTCATCAAAGAAATCTGAAAGAAAAAATATATCACTGTTTCCACAAACTGTTCGACAACTGTTTTTAACATTGATAATAATAAGAAATATTTCTTGATCACCAAATCAGCATATTAGAATGATTTCTGAAGGATCATGTGACACTGAAGACTGCAGTAATGCCTGCTGAAAATTCAGATTTGCATTACAGAAATAAATTACATTTTAATTAAAAAAATATAAATATTTATTTATTTTAAATTGTAATAAAATGTCACAATATTACTGTAATAACTGTAGTTTTTATCAAATAAATGCAACCTTCGTGAGCATTAGAGATCCTGGTGTAATACGAGATCATTTGTGAACCAAACTCAATCTCTTTCTCTCTCCTCTTGTAGAATGTGTTGGCAAAGGCCCTGTACGACAATGTGGCGGAGTCTTCGGATGAGATGTCCTTTCGCAAGGGCGACATCATGACCGTCCTGGAGCGGGACACGCAGGGGCTGGAAGGCTGGTGGCTCTGTTCACTACACGGCCGTCAAGGCATTGTTCCTGGCAACCGGCTGAAGATCCTTGTGGGCATGTACGATAAACATCAACAGCAGCAGTTACAGCAGCCAATGAGCCAACCAAGCCCAACCCAGAGCCATCTCAACCTGCCTCAGAGTGCCTACAATCTTCCCCCTGCGTCCCAGTATACGGCCATGCACCCTGCCTTCTCCTCCAGCTCTGCCAACTCAACCAACCCAGATGGCGTCTACATGCTCCCCCCCAGCCACGGTCTGCCCGCCCCCTCCAGCCTCTACCAGGTGCCCACCGGCCCCCAACCTCCACAGCCCAAACCCAAAGCCCCTGCTGTGGCACAAAAGCAAAGCCATGCACAGTACCCTCCCACCCCACAAGATGTCTACCAGGTGCCCCCCTCCATTAATGTTCCAGGCCAGGACATCTACCAGGTGCCACCCACTGCAGGAGGGCCGTGTCCAGGGCAGGATGTGTACCAGGTGCCACCCTCTGTGAACCAGACACAGGACGTTTACCAGATTCCCCCATCAATAGAGAGGAGCTGGGACTCTCCCAAACCCATCGGGAAGGTAGGAAAATACTTTTTGTATACACATATGTGTAACACATTTTCAGACATTTACTTTCATTACAAACAGCAAATCTATCTATCTATCTATCTATCTAAAATATTGGTTTTCTGGATGAAGAGTTCAGATGCAAAAGCCTTTAAGTGCAGTCTAAAATTTTCATATAAAATGAGCATTTTTATCAGGCTCCTATATTTATGTTCAGTTATTTCACTTTAATGGCATAGAAAAGGACCTATACATTGCCATTAAAGTAAAATTACTGAACCTAAGCATAGGAGTTTTTTTTTTCTTTTTTATTGTATATATTAAAACACATATTACCTTTATCCACTGCTATTTCAATCTAAAATATGTCATATTTGGGAAGTAAAACAGAAACAGCATTTAAAGTTGGCCATGGTCATATACAAGGACGTGTGATATCTTGGAAAACACACAGGAAGACAAGAGAAATATAGGCAGAGGAAAGGAGGGTGTGTGAGGGAGGAGAGGAGGGTGTGAAAGACAAGTCATAAATAATGCAGAGTTTGATAATGCTGGTGACCGTGGGCAGCACAGAGTGAGCAAGCAGTTTTTTTCAAGTGGTAACTACAGGTTGAAGCTGTGGGCAGTGATGGTCCCTTGAGAGAGCGTTGCAGGCCACTCTTAGGGCACTGAGCCATATGCCACGACTGCCGCAGCGGCGGGGGAAATGAAGTGTAAAGATGGAAGAATGAAGTGAGGAGAGGTTCAGCTGCAGGCCTGCTCACTGTTAGCCACCTGTCAACTCTGCTCTACCTACAGCCATAAAGATGAGACATGACTCAGTGTCACTGGTTCTGGTCATTGTGACATGGTTACATATATATTTAAAACTATAGCATGCTAATGAGACGCTATGATATTAGCGTGACCACATCATTACTTACTTGATGATTATAAAACAGCTGAATGTGGTCAGGCAGTTTCAACCTCTATGACATTCTCATTGTGTGGAAAGTTTTCATTGCAAAAAAGTACTGTGGCGGCACCTTGGTACAGTAAAGGTATTGTGTTATACAGGGTTTCCACGGTTCTGGAAAATCATCGAAATTTAAAAGTATAATTTCCAGGCCTGGAAAAGTCTTGGAAATAAATATCATGTATTTTGTAGTCCAGGGTTTCCCAAACTGGATTTTGTGAGGAAACTGCAGTGGGCTTGTGAGTTGATAGATATAATAATTATAATAATTCATAAAAATGAAAAATTTAAATAAATAAATAAATAATCGAGAAATAAAAAATCGAAATAATTTTTTAAAAACTTACTAAAAAATTTTTATTTGTTTACCTTCATGTCATGTGACCATTTGCCAACATCAGAGAACCATGAACGAGCAAATGTGTTGGTAAATGATTAA
The DNA here is from genome assembly GCF_001515605.1 of Sinocyclocheilus anshuiensis. Classification (NCBI taxonomy): domain Eukaryota; kingdom Metazoa; phylum Chordata; class Actinopteri; order Cypriniformes; family Cyprinidae; genus Sinocyclocheilus; species Sinocyclocheilus anshuiensis. The sequence continues at coordinate 73,671 of NW_015546125.1, read as the reverse complement.
AATATTAACTTAACATAATCTCAGGGGGTACTTCAATTAAATATTTTCAGTCAAAGGGGTTCTGCTGAAAAAAGTTTGGCAATCCCTGCTATAGTCAATATAAACATATCTAGTCTTGCTATTTGGCTAGAAAGTGCTCTTTGTGTGTATTATTTACAAAGTGATTTTAAGAATCCTTATCTAGTCATCATAAATGACTGGAACAGTCCTGGAAAAATCATGGATTAATGGACCATGGTGTTTACATGGTTTTCAAGGTATCGCAAAGAATACAAAGGCATTATCATGGTACGTCCAAAAATCTACATGAATTTTTGTCATTGTAAAATGGTTGGCAAGTTTTTTCCCCCACTTGTCAACCAGTAAGTTTAATTTATTTGAGAGAAAAAAAAGTAAATCAAAAGTAAATGAAAAACTATTCTGGCCTTGGAGCTCTGCCATTCAAAGGCGTGACTGAAAGTAATCAAACTGAAATACCTCAACAAGATTCTGATTATTCACATTTTATAAGTGGTTTAAGCTTTAGCTCAGCTTTGATTTGAGGATTTTTGTATGATTTTTTTTTTGTCTATCCTCATCCTTGGTTTTACAAGCAACCATTTTTTCCTTTACTATATTCACTTTGTACAGAGTCTGTGAGAAACTACCAGCAATTTATTGCCTCTCGTGTCATATGAGTAGTTGACAGTCAGTTGGATGTTGGTAGAGTCCATGCTGCAAACCCAACGGCTGAAGGATCGAAACTGATGGCAGTGACCCAAGAACTTACTAAGCACCCTGAGTACTGCAGTGAGGGGACAGAAATGGTGTGGATCAGTAGTCAAATCCAGAGCAGAGTCCAGTGAGGAGTACAGTGCTTTCGTTCTTCAGGGTTTGGTGCTGCATTAAAGCCAAAGATAATGCAATCTCATGCCTGCTTCCAGATGACAGATACATTCTGTTACTGCAGTTCTCCATCTTTGAACACTGTTACTAGAGCAGTTTGAGAAGGAAAAGATTGAAAGAGAATTAGGAACACAAGGCTTGTATCATCATGTCTTTCCGCGATCCTTCTCAGAAGCATTAGTTCTACGTTTCTATGTGCAATGCTTGTCTTGAGGTTTTCTTTTCATGTGGTTTATGAGGGGAGATTTTGATGTGTTTTCTCCTAATGTCCTCTATATTATGATCACTTGTCCTTGTGCCCACAGTTCCTCCACCGCTGACAGTTTTTCATTATGTGATAAGAGTTCCTGCTGAGAAAGGAGAGAATGGATACACGCATACACACACACATATAGAAGAGTGCTGAAAACACCTTTATAGTCTTGCTCTGCTTAATAAAGGAATGTATTCCAGTGCAGAAGTGCGGCTCACTAATGTAACTAAATCAAAGGCAGCAAGCAGTGTGAGTTATGCTGGGGTAAAGTAGAGTGCAACAGAGGCTGTTTATTTTTTACCAAGTTTTTTATTGTTTGTATTGTGTTTAAGAGTTAAACCAAATCAAATGGATCTGATATCTATCACAAAAAGTACAAAATTTGAGTCAGTGAAAAAAAAAAAGATCAAAAGTGACCGTAAAAACATTTAAAATTGTACAAAATATTTCTATTTCAAATATAAAAGTTAATTTTAAAATACATTAAAATGCAAAACAGTTATTTTAAATTGTAATAATATTTAAAAAATATGACTGTTTTACTGCATTTTTGATGATTAAATGCAGCCTTGGTGAGTATAACAAATTCATCAAAAACATTGAAAAATCCTATACCCCAAACTTTTCAACAGTAGTGTATATGGTAAATAAATATATATCAAATATATGCAGATATTTAAATTGTTTGAAAGAAATAGAATCAATTACATCATTCATAGTGCTTCATGGGAGTGGATAGTCACTGTTGAGCACTTTTGCAGTGATTCCTGTTGAGTGACTATATCTCTCTTTGGGATCATGGGTAGTGTAGTTCTTTGGTGGGAATTTGGCTATTAATTCTGATTTAAATAAGATCTTCTAAGTGGAAGTGCCTAGCTGTGGACAGACTCACCCAGGTGATACTGTGGCAGCAGTTAGAGGAGTTATATGATGATTTTGCATGGGGTCAGGGTTAGGATCAAGGGATTGTGATAAAGCAGCTGGAACAACTGAGATGTGTGTCACATCAAAGACATGCACAGGCTGGGTGTGTTAGCACGTGACCCACAAAGCCCCAACACGCTCCTCCAACAGCAAGGACTTTAATTCTCCCTTACTTTGCCCCGTCTTAATGAATCATCATGAACTCTTATTTATGGAAGTAATTTCTGCCTTTAGAGTAAAGAAATAAAACAGATAATTGTGAGATTAAAGATTAAAATAAGAAGTAACTAAAATCACATTGTGATTTATTACAATAAATTGCCGTAATTCAGAGAAATAAAGTTGTAATTGTGAGAAAAATGCAGTCCTAGTTATCATATTGGAATTGAGCTTCCATAACCATTTGCTCTGTTGGTTTAGTTTCTCCCTCCATTTCATTCGCTAAGAAGCTGAACTCAGTGACTCACATCAAGAAAAATTAGATAAGAATGAACACTAAACATTATGACATGCTTCAATCAAACGGTAAGCTATCTGTGAAGATGTTTCTTACGAAATGAGACTGTAATACTGGATGTGCCCTTCAGTTACAAGAATAAGATTTGTACATGTTTGCGACTCACCACCGCTAAGACTCGCCTGCTGTCCTGCTTACACATTAACCAAAGTGAGCTTACACTATCAACTCAAGTTGCACATTGACCATTAGAGTAAATAAAACTGACGGAAGAAGAAAGATTTGAGCGTAAGTTGTTGGTCCGGTTTAGGACTATGTGAGCGTGTCACAAAGAGGGTGAGGTGTTTAGTAGAGGTTGACCGATAGTGGATTTTGCCGATACCGATAGCTAGGTTGGACCACACTGGCCGATACCGATTAATTAACCGATTAATTTAAAATTGATACTGAACAAAAACTAAAATAGTGCTTTATTAACAAAAACAGTACCGAACCATACTAGTAGTGGTAAAAAAATAATAGTAATAGTAAATGTTGAAATTAACACACTCTAACAAGGAACAATACTTACACAGCTTTCATTAATCTTAATGCTACAAATGGACTCTTATTTTAAAGTGTTACCATTTCATTTCAACTGTCATGCTTAAAGATGCACATCTTTAAATATATACACAAAGGCTATAGAATTAAAATTATATACATATGGATATTGTATGTATACTCTCACACTTTAACTTTTGCTGAATATGCACAATACACAATTCATTATGTACATTAACAACAATTCGGGACCAATATAATGTAATTTAAAGGAAAACTATGTGAATGGCGCTCTGTGGCGCGGCAGGATTTTCTGTCGGCTGCATTTAAATCCGCGTCTGAAGTTTCCCGCTCTGTTCAGCGTGCAGTATCACGTGTCTAAACAAATAGCACATGCTGTCAGTGATTTCAACCACTAGAGGCTGCTCTCGCACTGTATAATGACAGCAGACCCTTCTCAGCCGCTTCAGCAATGGACGCAACCCGGAAAACAATCTGCATGGATTTTTGCCGATAACCGATAGTTCCAGCAATCAACTATCGGTGCCGATTAATCGGCAAAACCGATACATCGGTCGACCTCTAGTGTTTAGCTCTATTAAGCTCTATTAAGGATACAGTCGAATGGAATGGTTTATCTCTTTAATGGTCCCTGCTATAGCCGTTCAGTATGCTGGACAGACAGCCGGGTTTATTAAGAAAAGGTGTGCTGTGAAACAGGAACGGGGAGATGACAAAGGCTAGATTGAGATTCTGTGGTTGGTTTGCCGCATTGCCTGTTCTGAAAGTAAATGTGTAATCTTTGGAGACTTAGTTGAGGCTGCTCACCTGATCAGGCGGGGAAGCAGAGGTTGAGGGAGGAGGTGCCGGCTTGGCTTATCTACAGGACCAGGCAGGCAGTGTTTAGAGGAGAGAGGGAGGGGAGAACATTGTGAGAATGCAGAATAAAGGAAGACCAGAGGGATCGTAGATCCATCCTCCTCCTACACATCCACAGAGCTACAGCAGTGTGGAGAAACACACCAGTTTAACATCTGCTATCATAATGTTATCAGTGTGTTAAGCAATGCTATCAGTGAATTCCAAGCATAATTTTTGCAGCATTGAAGGGCACTGCTGAGAAGGAATGTTATTCCCAGTCATTCCAGACAAAAGTTAACCATGGAATTATGTAATCTAGACACATTAACAAAGAGTATGACTAGGGCAATTCCTCACCAAACCTAATATTTACTTCAGATCAAAATCTCTTGCTCTTGTGCACCCAAGAATTATCTACAAGAAATATTCTTATATATGTTCATGTCATTTCTGTGGCATCAAACAGAATAAAATAATTGTAAAAATATTGAAATGATGATTAAAATACTATTTTACACAGGTTTCTTGAATACCTGTTTGCAAAAGTTTTCATCTTGTGTTTTTACTATCAGTTTATGTGTTTTTCAGTAGTGTTTCAGTGCAGAGGGAATGGGAATGCCGCTGAGTGCTTGTGTGCATCTTGTGGGAATTCCACTCACTGGCTGGCACGTCTGTAATCTACTGCAAACCTCTCCCACCTCACATTCCTGAAGACCAGAGCTACTCCTCCCTGCCTTTAGACGGCCTTCAAGGCATCATGCTTTTTGGTTAATTTTAGGGAATCAGTTTAGAGCCCTGCATTTCTGACTTTTTTACTCCCCTCTGGCCGGGCTTCGGGCCAATCTTCACGTCATAGTTCAGACATATAGTTCCTTATTTTTTTATATTTTAGACATCCATCAATTAGTGATGAAAAAAATTGCCTCGCTGGTGGAAACAACATGAGACAACATGGTGCGTGCCGTCAGCGCAGCTGAACAGTTCTTCGTTCAAATGCAAGCAATAGGCTTAAGCTTGCCGCAAAGCACTGGCAAAAGTAATTACCATAAATGTGACAGGGGGAAATAGTAAGGAGATATTTGAGTTATTTACTAATAAACTAGTGTTTTCTGAGTCGGTGTTACAAGGATGAAGTTGCCGATCCTGACTCGCCATCTCCTCATTAGACGCGCCTTTAGAGAGAAGTGCATCTTTACAGATTATAATGAAAGAGTTTTTGTTTTTGATTTGTTTTATTTCGTTAAGTAGTAATTTAAAGCTTTCTATAGATATATTTATCATGTCTGTGAGACATGTATTCGCTGAGTTTTGGTTAATTTTTGTTTTCATTTCCTGTTCAAGACGAGACGGCAGAAAGCGCATCATGTTTGTTTTCTTTATTTTATAAAAGCACAACGTTTTGTTGATATTGTGAGTGCACACAAATAAAAGTAGACCCTTTACAGCTAAGAATTATGTATTACTCTTACGTTTATGAGCAAAAATGATGGCGTATCCACTGAAAAAAATGCAAGTGATTGCGCTGGCGCCTCCATGTCCTGCAAAGCGCGCTTTAGCTTCCATTCTCCGCACAAACTATTGGATATAGCGCACATTTATCTAGGTTTAACGTTTAAACATTGTTATATGCTTGAACAGTTTTATATCTATAGATTTTATTTTAGGCAAGTCGTGATGATTTGAGAAGGCTAAATCAGGGGTGGGCAAACTTGGCCCTTCCAGGCCACTTTCCTTCAGAGTTTAGCTCCAACCCTAATCAAACACACCTGAACCAGCTAATCATTGTCTTCAAGACTACTAGAAGGCTACAGGCAGGTGAGTTTTATCAGGGTTGGATCAAATCTCTGCAGGAAAGTGGCCTGAAAGGGCCAAGTTTGCCCATCACTGGGCTAAATTGATCAAACATAGGCTCACTGTCTGCTGCTGGCCACTTGGTTGTTACTTTAAAAAAACAAAAACTTATATTTAACGATCAAAAAATGCTCCAAACGTTTTTTTAAATTAACTTCATAAAAAAACGAAACGAAATATAATCACTTTGCTATTACATACAAAACTGAACTATTTTAATAGCTGAAACAGTAGTATAAGCTGTTTTGGGAGAAGGGGAAAAAAAGTCGCGCTCGGGTCGTGCTCGGGCCGGGCTAGGGCCTCAGCGTCTCGGGCCAGGGCCGGGCTAGGGCCTAAATTTGAGGCCCGTGCAGGGCTCTAAATCAGTTCATGATCTGGTTTAAAAGCATTGCATTTTAAATTTTGATTGGATGAGGCTTGTTCAAAGCCAGATAATGGAAAATGCATAAACATCCACATGCAAGACAGCACATTCTATATAAAGGTACCATAAGCATCTTACAGTTAAATAAAATGAACTACTTTACTTGGCTGAATCATTTTTATTCAGATTATTATAATCAATGAATGTAATTATTTTTGAATATCAGTATCTTTTTATTATATGAATGTTGCTACATTTTATAAGACAATAAGCCAAGGCCAATGCGTTACAGTAATTTTATCCCTGAAAAGGTGGTTTTAGGCTCTCCATTTCACATTGTGCTTAAGGGACTCATTTTTGCATTCCACTGCGCCACTTTTCCATTGTTTTTCTGTGTAAACATGTTAGATGGACATCTAGTGCATCTTGAGACCATGCTTTTTTCCCATTACACTGCTCACGTTTCGCGGTTTTCAATTCAAAAACACATTGTGTGTGAATGGCCCTTAAGAACACCTCGCACTCGAATTGCATTATGACTGTTTTTCATTAAGTTACGTAGATTGTGTCAAATGTTTCGTTGTTTATGATTCTTAAGTTCAAGTGAATGCTTCAAATTAATTGATATAGAGAGTGGGATGATTCATTCGTGAACTGGACATCTCTGCCAAAGGCACACTCTCTCTCTGTCTTTCTGTTCTTCCTTTTGATTCTTTTCTTCTCTGTGAGTACCTCAGAATACTGAATAGAGAGCTCTTAATGGTTGTTTAAATAGTCTCAGTTCCCCTCAGGGGCCTGTGTGATTTTAGGGTTGTATCTCTGGATCTCACTGCAGTGCATTGTGGGCTTTTATAGAGGGACTTTGATATTGGCCTCACATCACAGCGCATGAGTAAAGCATTGACTGCTCCAGGGCACTGCGCCTCCACATAGCCTCATTACTCTCTCCTCAGACTGCACACGCTGACTCTGAATCAGCACATATCCACCAGCAGTCCCCTGTACATATTAATGCGATGCAGCGAGTGTGTCTGAAGACAAGACGGCATCCATTACAAGCAGTGTTTCTGGGCTCAGTGCAGCGGCTGCAGGTTTGCTGTGATGTGGCTTATGTGGAAGAGAGGGAAA
>NW_015546125.1:57189-66384 GCF_001515605.1 Sinocyclocheilus anshuiensis | reverse complement strand
AGGGACTAAAGGAGAAAACAAGTGCTGATGCCATGTTTCCCTTACAGCTGGAGGAGACGCAGGAAGTAGTGTGATGACTGGGCAGCTTTGAACACGCTGTGCATCTGGTCCACCGATGTGCTTTATTTATAATTCCCTGAGCTTCGGAGCTCAGTTGAAATCTCATTGCATCCTCATGACAAATGTTGTGGAGTAACAAACTAAAAACAGTGTCTAATTTAACTACATTTTTCAGTAGCATGACAGAAGCCCCACTTCTGCTAGCCTAAGCTGGTTTGCTGGTCTTCCAGTATGGTCAGGCTGGTTTTAGAGGGGTTTTGGGCAGCTTTTACTTTCACTTTTTAAAACCAGCTTAAGCTGATTTAAGATATTTTCCAGTCACAAGCTATTTTTTCCAAAAAGAAACTGTGTAGTTCAACAAAAAGCTGTTTTATGTCACATTGTGTTGCATAGGTAGCTTCACAGCCAAGCAAACCGAGACAATAATCAAATACAATCTCTAAAGTCTGATTTAATTTAGTGGATTGGTTCATTTATTTATGTTAATGGTCTGGTTCAAAATGATTTACTGAATTATTTTTAGTACCAATGTTTGTCCTCTCATTTTAGTTAGTCTCGTTAATTAAAATCGAGTTAATTAAAACAAGGGAAATTAGTTAATTTGTTCCCTCGCTTTAGCTAAACCGTGGCCACTATTTAACTAAATTAAAAAGAGGGAAAAATTTGTACAACATGACCATGATGTAACTTAAAGGAGGGAAATTAATAAAATGTGGCCATGAATGAATACTGTAACGCAATCAATATTTATTTATGGCCACAATATCTATTTTTATTCCTGTATGTTATGTGGGGGATTTTATGTATTCTGTGTATTTATATGTGCAGCATTATATTGTTTTATCTATTTATATGCACTTCATTTAATGTATGTAATGAAATATTTAGTTAAATGCTGCTAGAAATTAGTGTATTTGAAGTTTTATTAGTTTAAGTGTATCTGTTCAAGTTTAATGGTGTCATTCTAAATGAGATTAACTACATTTAACTACTTTTTGTTAGTAGCTTGTAGTTTAGCCAGCTACTTTTTCAAATGGATAGCTAGACTGTAGTTGAACTACTTTACGAGTAGCTTTAAGCTTGAGAAGCTACAGCTTCAAAGTGACTGTCTTCTAGGACACATCACTGTCGGACACATCATGCGTCCAATTGACGTTCACCTTCAGGCCTCGGGAGATCATCTCTAGGTCAGTGAGGACCAGTGAAGGAGTCTCTGCGCCCTGTAACCTTGAGCACACCACTTTGTCAGATAACACAGCCGCACAGCCAACAGGTTGTGTCCAATAAAGAGTGAAAAAGACAGCGTGTGTCTGTCTAAAGAAAGACAAAACACAAATCTTCCTAGCAGGATCTCCTCCATTACCTGCTGTGGTCTCATTTTCTGCTCTGAAAGCGTGTGCCGAGCGAGGGGACGGGAGATTGACAGCTGAAGGGAGCAGAGGAAAACAGTGAGATCAGTGGGACAGAATTAGCAGCCTGAGCGGTGATGGCGGGTGGAGCCGCGGGAGGAGGTTTTCGCTTCTCATGTGCTGTGTCCTGTCATTAACGTCCCCACATAGCCAGCAGCAGATCGAGGGAGAGGAGGGGAGAAGGGGCCCGATGCAGGCCCCTCAGCATAAACAGCAGACCACTGCGAGCCTTTATTTGTGCTCCAGTGGCCTTCATCAAAGGGCTGGAATATCACAGGAGGCCACAGGGTTCACTTTGTACTACAGGGAGTTGAAAGGACTGAAAAAACACAGATCAGAGAGAAGAACAGGGAGCCTAATGGAGCCACTCATTTACACTCAACTCATTTACTGCGTCTTCACACACGCCATATGTCTTCCGCTGAAGAGTACACAGAACCTTTGCTCTCTATGTGTTGTTCATCATTCTCTTTATGTTCATATATGTATGTAAGAGTAGGTTTAAAGAGGCACGGTGTCAGATTTTAATTGGTTTGTGAAAAGCTAACTCCAGCACCACGGGCTAAACTCAGTGGTCACCACTTAAACCATCTCTGTGATGTTTTACATCTTTCCCTGAAGGTCAGAGGATACAGGAAATTTCAGCTAGTTGTAGTTGTAATGAAGACCAAATGTTGCCAAATGTATTTGTCACTTTTGTTTTTTCATAGCTGGAGTTTAAACGAAAGTTTAAAACGAAAGTTGAATGAAAATTGTCATTTACTCACTCTCATGTTGGATGTTTTGAAAAAAAAAAAGGTCTATACAGTAAGTCGATGTGGTCCAACAGTGTTATTTTAGTATTTATTACTATGTATATACTATTATGGAATTTATTAATATTTTTTATTAGCTTTTATTTTTATATTTTTATTTCAGTTTAAGTTTCAGTGATTTTGGTTTGTGCTTTTGCCAGTTTCATTCGTAAAAATATTTATATAGTTAAATATACAGTAAAATGTTCATAATTATATTTAGCTTTAATTTATTTCAGTTCAGATTTAGTAATTTTAGTACTTTCTCTTATTTTATTTCAGCAACGTTTCTGATTTAAAAAAATAATAATTAAATGTTTTTTTACAATTGTTTTTCATCTGATATTTAGATTTGATATTGATATTTAGATTTCAGGTTTATTTAAATTAATATATATATTATTTCAATGTTTATTTCATTGAATAGATATAGGGTTATTTAATAACAACAACACTGGGTTCAAAGCAACATCTTTTGTGTTCCACAGAAGAATAAAGTCATACAGGATTAAAATGACATGAGGGTGTGTAAATGATGAGAGTTTTTATTATTATTATTATATTTTTCTGGCTAAACAGTCCCTTTAAATGCATTTCCATGGCTAAATATCCTGAATGATATCTCTTTTCAGCATCTTTCACTTCCTCAAGCACGCACAATGGTCTCGGGCAGGGACTAACCTTTGATCACTGGCAGGTACGGTGTGGTCTCCAAGGAGACACACTCATCTCGGTCTTATTAATAGGTGCTGCGGACAGGCCTGAGTGTTGTGTTGCCAGGAGAGCAGGTGGAGAGGAAGTGTGTGTGTGTGTGTAAATGTGTGTGTACAGAGGTCTGCACATATGCTGTCTCAGTTATATGCACTTTTGCAACCAGCATCGGAAAGAAACGAGAAAAAGAGAGGAAGAGCAGCGTAATGAAACCGAGAAAGGAAATGCAAAAACAGAAAGATAGAAAGACAATATGCTGAGCTGCTTTGAATAAATGCCACTTATGCGTATCAGGTAAATTGTTTGTGAAAAATAAAGGGAAAAAGAGAAAGAATGACCAAAGGGAAGAATATGCTCAAGAAACAAATAAACAAACTTGGGAGACAGAATGATGTGCTTAATGGTTCTCACAGAAATCTTAACAATAAATATATCAATCAGTGTATTCTATCTACAGGATGACGGTTCACATTAGCATAATGTGATGTAGCTTAGCGGTTAGAGCATGTTGACATGATTTGAATCTGGCTTTTATTTCTGATCCAATTCCTGTCCACCATAATTTCCTGTCTTCTCTCTGTTGTCCTAATAATAAAATGTACAGTAGCATAAGTTCTTAGTGGTTTTTAACATATTGCTTTGTGGTTACTAAAGTGTTCTAGGTGGTTGCCAGGGGTTTTTGCATAGTTGCAGGTGGTTTAAGTGTAAGGGATTGTTTTGTAGTGTCCTAACAAGTAGCACTAATAAATGATGGTTAAAACATATCTTTAAGGGACGTTTCACGCCCAGCCCGCTCATGGCAGTAATGTGGGGCATGTGTCAGAGGGCTTTGGGGGGCTGTTATTGGAGATCTGTGTGGATTAGTACCCAGGGGCGCTCTGTCTCCAGGAGCCCCTCTGGCCTCCCGTCCCACCAGCCATCTCATCACACACCCTCACATGTGGCACATGCCACATGGCACTGGCCCCAAGCAAAGCTCAGATTCACAAGTGTGAGCTAATTAGCCACTGATTAATTCCACAGCAGAGGATGAGCATGGGTATATGGGCTATAAATCCTTACCACTACCCCCCTTTTCTGTTTCATTCTGGTTTTTGGCTCTTTGCTGCCATGGCTGTTAATGTTTCAGGGATGAAGCTTCTGATCTGGGTCACCCGACAGCAATCTTTACTTAAACCCTTCAAGTTTTGAGTTTTAACTGGCCCAATTTGAAGGATTAGGTGCACAAAATGTTTCCTACTGACTTCTGTTTTTGCAGAAAGGGAACCCTTTCCTCATTATTGATCCAAACATAATAAACTAAACAATATAATTTCTTTGTAATATATTTTCATGTTTTTCTATCAGCTCTATGTCTTTTTTCATATTTAACTCGGAATACATTTTTGTTTTGCCAAGGAATTTCAGCAGTGGTGCCACTGAATATCACTGCAGCAAACACTGCATTTAAGTGATATTAACTATTTTGAGAGATTCCCTACATTAAACTGTCCACTAAAACAACCAAAGGCTTGACTCACTCAGGTTTACATAAAACACAAAAGTGGACTTCCAAACCCAACTCAAAGGGATTCAAGCGAAAGTGTATCTAGTACATCTGCAGATGTGCCCAAGGGAAGCAGTTCTCTGTGGGATAGCATGTATGTGTGTGTCCGTGGTCCAGATGAGGTGCCACTGGCACCCACATCACACCAAGTCACTGAGCCCAGCTGAGCTCTCCACAGCCTGTGCTCACATGCCCACAGCTGTAGCCTAGAGATGTCTCATCGCTGTGATGGACATGTTTCACTAGGGCATGTGTGGACCACTGTCAACCATGACAACACCTTTAGTAAAGGCATTATTGCAAATGTCCTTCAGTAAATTGCACTTGTCCCTTCTTTTCTTTAAAAACAGCAAAAATCTGGGCCACACTGAGGCACTAACAATGGAAGTGAATGGGGCTAATCTTTAAATGTTAAAATACTAAATTTCGTTATTTTCAATCAGTTTCAATAGCATAGCCACAATATGCAAACATTATGCGTGGTATTTTAGTATGGAAAAAAACCTGCTCAAAATACTCCTGTAGTTATATTGCCATAAACCCTAAATCAGTTGACTCTCTGTAACCTTCTTTTTTTTTCTTTTCAAAGAAGGAACAAGTCTAAATTATTATTTTTGTTGTTGTTGTTGTTGTAATCACCCCAAATGCTGTCAAACTTGTACTGAACCTGGAATATTCCTTTAATATATATTAAAAATCCCATACGTGAAAAGAGATTTTTCACCAAATGTTTGTTACTGAAACTGACCTACATCCAAAATAAACTAAAAATAATAATCCCAAAATAATCCAAAGTAAAAACCAAGACTAGCGAAAATGAGGGTAAAACTAAAGTGTACATCATGCCAACACACAGAACCCTTATCTCCACCCCCGCTTCGCACATAGTGAAGAGGACAGCTTGCTTCACAGATGGCCAAGGCGAGAGCGGTGGTTGGGGGCTACAGGGGAAATTCTTATGCACGGCCACTTATATAGAGAAAGAGTGTATGTGAAGGTATGTGGAAGCCCTTTAGGGTTTGGACTTTGACCCCTCATTATTTTCCAGGCCTCTGGACGCAGTTATTCATGGCACTGCGTTGAATCAACACCAAGCTTAGGCTCAATGTTGCTAAATCTAACTTTACTAAACTATTGCAACCTTGAATCTGTGAATGCGATTTAGAAAAGGATGGGAAACTCTTTTGAAGAGTGGAAACTGAAATGAATGGCTTGTGTGGAATGTGAGACAGGCTGAAATTGCATTTGTCAGATTACTCCATTCACAGCATTTTGCATTTTCTGTTTGGCGTCATTAAATTAATATAATTATTCTTGTTGCCGTGAGTTGAGGAAATGCGCTGCGACTTCTGACCTCCAACATTTGAAAGCCTGAATAAAAAGAAGTGTATGACAAAAGTGAGTAAATGAAAAAGATTACATTAAAAAAAAGCTTTGAAATAAAATTTCAGCATGATGTTTTTAAGGAGAAGAAAGCAAAAATGTGCAGTTGAGCACAGAATAAAACAAAGAGCTTTGAGAAAGATACAGAATAAACATTAGGGTATCTATTTTTGTCACAGTTAAAAGTTAGTGTTTTAATTTAAGAATGCATTCATAATGCAAATAATACCTTCTTGAAATCTCCCAGAATCCTCAACATCAGGTATTCGGTTTACAGGCGTAGATTAAAATTAGCGACATCCATGGTCTAAGGAGCCAGGTCTGGCTGGAATGTCTTCAGCAGACCTTGGCTGCGCTCTTTAGAGTGGTGGCATGTGTCATTGTGTCAGCTGGGGTAAGGAGGTCACAGCTCGTCGATGCAGCAGGGGGTACGGGGGCTTTTGTAAAGCAGCCTTTGCAATCTGTCCCTCTCTTCAGGGCTGAACCTAATGGCTGAGTAGCTGCTGTGATTGGCCAGCTGTCATGGTGCGGGGCAACGCAGTCAGACGGTCACCGCTCCCCAATTGTTTCCTTCCACACCAGGGAGTGTTTGTCTCTCTGTAACATCATCATTACAGGCACTCCCCACAAGAGATTGTTGTGACAGCTGGAGGCCTGGACCCACCCACTCTCTATGACCAGACCCTTTCAGCTATATTGATGAGGGCAGTCCACCACATGTGCCATCTCTGCTCCCCAGAGCAACGCTCATTGATAATTCACATTATTGATCGATGTTCATTACGGCCGGCCCTTCAGAGGCTCTCAGCGGGATGGAGTGACTATTACTTAAGGCTAAGCACAGGTCTGAGAGAGCATTGAAATAAAACACGGTATGCAGTACTAAAGAACCACAGTGTGGACAATGTTGATGTATATATGTGACCCTGGACCATGGACCACAAAACCAGTCATTAGGGTCAATTTTTTTAAATTGAGATTCATACATCATCTGAAAGCGGAATGAATAAGCTTTCCATTGATGTATGGTTTGTTAGAATAGGACAATATTTGGCCGAGATACAGCTATTTGAAATCTGGAATCTGAGGGTGCAAAAAAATCTAAATATTGAGAAAATCGCCTTTAAAGTTGTCCAAATGAAGTTCTTAGCATTGCATATTACTAATCAAAAATTCAGTTTTAATATATTTACATTAAATATATCTTCATGGAACATGTTATATCCTAATGATTTTTGGCATAAAAGAAAAATCAATAATTTTGACCCATACAATGTATTTTTGGCTATTGCTACAAATATACCCCAGCGACTTGAGAATGGTTTTGTGGTCCAGGGTCACATATAGTCTCTGACCTGTAAGCAATAACAGAATGTTATTCTACGGATGCTCTACATTGATATACAAGGTCTGTAAATATGTGTTTCACATTATAACTGTTAGTGTTTGTTACATTTTTGCATGTTAACTATGGTGTATTGACCAATCAATATCCAGGACTGTGACTATTTTATAAATATACAACAGCTTTGAAGGTGGCTCTCCAATCTGATGAAAGATAGATATAGATAGATAAACTAGCCCGACATACACTCGCAGATGACCGATTGTTGGCTTGACGTGTCCCGGCCTTAATAAACCTGCTGTTGTCTGTGTCCTTTAATGTTTATTAGACAACTAAAGAAAAAGAGAAAATCACTCACTACTCTTGACTGAATCATTTTTTTTAACTTTAATAAAAATGAGTATAATTCATTCATACAGTGTTGTATTTTGATTACTTTATTCAGTTTTTGCAGTATACACCCCTAGATGGATGTATGGTTAGACAAATACTGACTAAACTAGATAGATAAATGTCTAGATAGATACACACATACATACATAGATTCACCTTTGTTTGTGTGAGTCAGGCTAAGTGAAAATGCAGAGAGTGGGATGGCACCGGAGGTTGTGTACGTGTGGATGTGTCAGATGAAACACCTGCAGTTCAGTCTTAATGTGTGTGAAAGTGTGTACAGCACCGTGGAGAATGCAGCCATTTACCACAGCAGTGTCAGAGAGAGGGGTTGTAAGTGTGTGGATGTTCTGGAGGAAGGGACGGGGTGGTCGACGGGTCACAGGGTTTCACACCAATAACATGCTTTTACCTCACCGACAAAAAATTAGAAGGTATTTATCATCGAATTTGCACTGCCATTTGGAAAAAAAGGGGCAAGAATTGGGCAGAGGGGTGAGACAGGTGAAGCGCGAGAGAAAGAGAGTGAGAGAGAGAAAGAAAGAAAGATGAGAATTAACAGTGACAGCTTGCCAGCTTTCTTTAATGAGAACGGCTTAATTGGATGGTTAGCAGGGATGTCACATCTAAAGTGACAGGCTGTGTGAGTGGGAGAGTAAATATTAATACAAGATCTCTGGGATTTTCATTAGCCTTTCTTTCTTTATTTATGTTGCACTTTCCATACATGACAAGCAACACTGCAGTGTTGGGCAGACAGTATAGTTCTTTTAAATACATTTTACACGTGTGCACTTGTGCTTTCCATTGTGCTCGTCTTGTCGTCGCTTGTGCCTGGTTACCATAGTCACTAGATTTAATCTAACAAAGCATTAACGCCTCACAAAGAAAAGCTTCATTGAGTCTGTGTGGTTAATCAGCAGTGCTTTGCCCTCCCTGACAATAAGTGAAGACTCTTGCGGATCTAGAAATTATATTTTGCACAAAAATTAACCATATTTGTAGGACCATTGATTTTTTTTCCATTTTCTTGTAAATTAAGTACATTTCTTCTTCGTATTTTCATTACATAAAGAAACTACTTATTATTTTTGATGTTTTTATTAATTTCTAACATTTGATTTTCATTTTTAATACAGTAAGAAATACTGCAATAAAATATTTTTATTTAATTTTTTTTTTACTAAGATGTGTAGATACTTACCAATTTAAATATTTTTTTTTTTTACTTTTTACTTAAAGGGTTAGTTCACCCAAAAATTTAAATTAGACCATAAATTACTCACCCTCAAGTCATCCTAGGTGTATATGACTTTCTTCTTTCAGACGAATCCAGTCGGAGTTATATTAAAAATGGTCTTTGATCTTTCAAGCTCTATCGTTGTACTCAGTGGGTGTTGCAGTGCTTCGGTTCAAATGACGTGAAATAAAAAGCACCCTTCCACAAAAAAGGGCCCGGGGGGTGAACAAAGGCCTCCTGTAGCGAATCGATGCGTTTTTGTAAGAAAAATATCCATATTCAAAACGTAATAATCACTTGAATCTAGCTTGCGC
>NW_015546125.1:31355-57161 GCF_001515605.1 Sinocyclocheilus anshuiensis | reverse complement strand
ATAAGCCAAGAGGAGACTTGTTTTCCTTTGCTAAAGTAATGAAACTTTGCTTCTTTTGATCCTGTAAACAAACGTTGGTTTTCACGAGACGCACCGGCGCATGCGCAACGCTGACCCCATACGTCATTCCCCCAGAACTGCTTCTGTGTATAACTGTTGGCGCAAGCTAGATTCAAGTTATTATTACGTTTTGAATATGGATATTTTTCTTACAAAAATGCATTGATTCGCTACAGGAGGCCTTTGTTCACCCCCCGGAGCTGTGTGAGACACTTTTTTTTGTGGAAGGGTGCTTTTTATTTCACGTCATTTGAACCGAAGCACTGCAACACCCGCTGAGTACAACGATAGAGCTTGAAAGATCAAAGACAATTTTTAATATAACTCCGACTGGATTCGTCTGAAAGAAGAAAGTCATATACACCTAGGATGACTTGAGGGTGAGTAATTTATGGGCTAATTAAAATTTTTGGGTGAACTAACCCTTTAATGCTCCTAAATATTTGCTTTATTTTCTTCAAACAAAAAAATGATTTCTTATTTCTTTATTTTGATTTGGGGGTGTAATATGTCTTGGTCATATGAGATTCACCCCTGTACTGGGATTATTGAGTGACTTCTACAAACTGTGTCTGCATCCATGATGAGCATCTGTGTCAGTATCTGTTATTTAGTATGCGAGAAGTGATGCCCATACGCAAGGCTGGCACAGTGCGTTCCTATAGACTGGCTGGTGTGAACTGATAAAGGGAGAAACAGAGCGAGAATGAAAGCGTGCGTAATCTCATTAACGCAGTGTTATGAGTAAAGGCCAGCAATCATGTTTAACTGGCCTGCGGGGAATCATGAAAACTACATAAAGCTCACTCCACCTTGATCATTACTGTACACACCTCACCAGTGCACACAAACCAATGCTGCCCGTCCATACATGTTTATATTAAGGATCAAATACTTGTTTTCCAGAGGGCAGAGTGCATTACCAACATACTAAAGCACTAAACCTCTTGAGGCAATGTGCTACGGTGATTTTGCTCTGCTTCATGCTGAACAAAACGCCCTTGACTGTGGTAAATTCACTTAGAGCCAGAACTATCCATTTGATAAAACATAGAGAGGCACCATATTAAAATTCTTTACTATTTTGTCTAAATAAATAAAAATTAAAACACTAAATTTGATTATTAGTCCCTTTAAAGGAATAGTTTATCCAAAAATAAAAAATTTGCTGAAAATGTACTCACCCTGAGGCCATCCAAGATTAGTTTTCTTCATTGGAACATAGCATTACTTGCTCACCAATGGATTGTCTGCAGTGAATATGTACTGTCAGAATGAGAGTCCAAACAGCTGATAAAAACATTATAATAATCCACAAGTAATCTACATGACTGCAGTGAATTAATGTCTCGTGAAGCGAAAAACTGCATGTCTGTATTTAAAAAAAAAAAACCCACTGACATATTTGTTTAGAACTGTTTTGGACTGTTTTCACTTGAAAATGGTCTCCTGATTCAGAAGAGACAACTTTTTCCACTGGAGAAAGCAATATTATAGATAGAGGTGTGATGATTTTATCAGCTGTTTAGACTCTCATTCTGATGGCACCCATTCACTGCAGAGGATCCATTGGCGAGCAAGTAATGTAATACTAAATTTCTCCAAATATGTTCCAATGAATAAACAAACTCATTTATGTGAGTGAGCTTCGACAGCAAATGTAATCTAAATGTAAAAATGCAAGAAATGAGCATGTACAATTAAATATACAGTATCAACTAATAAAAAAAATATATATATATAAATAATAATTTTTAAAAAGCCTCTAATATCAGTTGTCAACTATTAAGGTTAAGTTGGTCATGCGAAATCAAGCTGACCAACAGAGAGCTGCTTGGTTTGAAAGTGATTTCTGTGTGAGCTACGCTATTAACAATAGACAATGTACTTTTTTTTTCAATTTACAATGTGAATATATTTATTGTACCAATCTAAATATATAAATAGAGGAAATGACAATTAAATATCTAATATTGACAGATACCAAAATTAAAATAATAATAATAATATTGGCTAATAAAAAATATGCTACCAATATATCTTGCATCCCAAATATCACAGTATTCTATGAGTGTGCGTTAGCTGCATATGCTACAATCCTTGTGAACAGCTCATCTGAGTGTGTGTTGTGATTGGTATTATGTTTCAGGCATTGTACAAATGTGGGGTCGTAGCTTGTTTTCATTTCCCAGGCTCACACGGTCAACACAGTCCTCAAAGCCTAAGACAGAAGGTAAACAGGCCGACAAAAGGACGGCCCCTGTTCCCACGGTGACCTTTGAGACCCCAGATTTGTTGTAGTTGTGTCTGTGTTAACCTGGTATGAATGGCGCCATCAGTGCAGCGTCTTTATCCTCCTTTCTGTGCCTAGCCATTCATTCACACAGTCTCATGCAGTTGTTTTCCTCTTTCTCTCTCTTAGGTGGTTGTTCCCACACGGGTTGGTCAAGTGTATGTGTATGACACGGGGAAAAATGAACAGGATGAGTATGACGTCCCCAGACACCTCCCACCCACCCAGGATATCTATGACGTGCCGCCCACCCGCACCCAGTACAGTCAACAGGTAAAGAATTAATCTGAACAGAAGCATCACATGGCCCTGTGTGCACTGATTATGTCACTGTGTTGAGTTTCATATGCACTATAATGTCCATGTGAAGGTCATTACGCTGTAGGTTATTTGATATCTAGTAATTTGTGGATGAGCCAGTTATTGATGATAATAGTCTTTAAGTGTATCTCAGATGTCTGCAGTGTGTGTGTGATAGATGATCATCACATACTCTGCCAGACTCCAGTGAAGAACCTCCACTTTCATTAATAATACAAGCAATGAGAATATAAAATCTTTCTTTGTTTCTCTTTCTTTCTTTCTTTCTTGATAATTGTCTCTCAATTTTTTGCTCCCACTTTCTCATTCACACTCTTTTGCTTTCTTTCGCTCACTCTTTTCAAAAGTAATGTTTTTCTTTTGCTCTTGTTGTTTTTCCTTTTTCTTTTGCTTCTTTCTTTAACACTCACCTTTGCTTTCTTTTGCTGACTCTTTTGATTTATCTCACTTTTTTGGTCTTTTATTTTCACTATTTTGCTTTCTTTTGCTTTGTTTATGTTCTTTCACTTTAGTTTGCTTTCTTTCACACTTCCTTTTGCTTGATTTTTTTCTTGTCTTTTGTTTTTAATTTCTGTGCTCTTTTTTCTGTTTCTTGCACACTTTCTTTTACTTTAATTTGTTCTTGCTTTCATCCTCTATCTTTCCATCTTTCATTAATTTTGACTCTTTTGCTAGCTCTTTCTTCCTCTCTCTTTATTCCTGCATCCTTATATTCCTGTTGCCTCGATGATTGCATGCCTATTTTTAGATGAGGTCATGCATTACTTGCAGGGGAAGTAGATATTTCAGTGTCTGGAGGCATTTCAAAAAGAAGGTCAGCATTGTATGTGTGTGTGAAGAAGAATATCTCGAGACTGCTGTGTGTGCACATGTGTGTGCACTGTGTGTATATGAGAGGGAATGTACTGTCAGTGAGATCAGTCCTTCAGTGCAGCACACTGCAGCACACACACACACACACACACACACACACTAGGGCAGAGGGAGACAGACAAAGCCTGGCTCACGGCAAAGGCCACGAATACCCAGACCTCAATTCCAACACACACGCAGCCTGCAGCACAGCCATACAGAGAGAATAAGAGAAACATGGATGGCAGCAAAGACCCGACCACATGCTGTAAATGACAGAGGAGTGGACTAAACAAGGCAGATGAGACGAGGCACATCACTCATTATTTTGTGTGCCAAAACACAACAGTATTTCCGGCAGAAGTGTACAAACATAAATGGCATGAAACAAACAAAACATAAAACACTGGAGGGAATTCAGTAAGAATGAATTGTGGCCACTGATAGCATTGTTTATTGCCACTTGCTATTTGCATTTTTTAGCACGTTTCACTCAATCATATAATTCACTAATCTCAGTTATTGAATCAAGCTAATTATTTAGTTATGGAGGATGTTACCATATATTAAAGCCTAGGGAAAAGAATCAGGTATTTAATTTATTCATGATAGTTAATAGTTAGCATCTCCTTAAACTGGTTCATCAGGGGTTAGTGAATAAAGTTCAGGTTTTTACACCAAAAGACCGTGCAGCAACTGTTTAGTAAATTCCCTCAATTTTCTCACTCAATTTTTTATACTGACCAAAAACGCTGGAAGCAAACCACTTCTACCTCAAAATCGCTCCAAATGTTCATTGTAACAAATCGGCATCTCTCAGATTAGAGCGATACAGAGCAAAAAACATGGTCGTTTAATCAAATGGAGCTGGCACAGAGGCTGCTGGATGCTCAATGAGAGGTTTTGGTATTCATGGGTTCTCCTGCCTTAGTCTCTGACTGCAGGCTCTCCTGGGGGTGCACAACAGATTGAAAGCCATTGTTTGGCCAGCATTATAAATGCTAATGGTGTTTGTGTAAGGATGTGTGTGATTGGTGCAGTATTGATAGAAGTGTAGAGTAGATGTGACTTCAGAAGTCCCTAGTACACATTAAAGGCATATATAAGGATTCTTCTGTGTGAATTTGTTGTTGTTACTTGAGGTGCAGATTGTTTAAATGGATGTTTGACAGTTGTGTAGCATCCCAATCTTAGAGAAGTAATAAGATTTTTAACTCTTAATATTCAAATACAAAATTTTAAATTTTCACTTTGTATGTGACACCTATTTCTGTTATAAACAATGATTACTGCTACTAGCAGGCGTTTCTGTAGAATCATCAGGAGCTCTGGGGAGAAATAAATGAAGAAGGAGTGGTATATAGGCTAATGCTTGAATTGTAACATTTTAGTTGTCCATAAAATACTGTCTTGTACTGTATGACAACAAGAAGTCTATGTCTAAGCTGCATTTGTAATAATATACATTTTCTGCCATTACAATCCTTAGAGGGCAGTTTGTGAACCACTGGTTTAAATTATTAATGCATAAGTATTAAACTAAAAATGTACAATTGAAATTTACCAGTCCCTAAGTGTGTGTGACACTTACTCTATCTCAGACAAGATTAGACTTCAGCTTAATCCAAATTCCCTTGACCTCATTTCACCCATATCAGATGCAGTAGTGGAAAAATCACACTTTTACTGCTAGCACTATAAAAGGTTTAGTGGGTTTTACTAACATTCGAGCACTGTGAGACTTTGTGTGTGTGTGTGTGTGTTTGTGGTTATTTTTTATTGTTTGTACCAGCTGAGCTGCAGGCATTATTTGATATTTATATCAGTTGTCACAGGTTTGACAGAGCATTGGGACAGGAAGTCACACTTCATTTATAGCATGTTCTGAAACTCGAGTCAATGCTGTTGTTGTAGTGTTGAGAATGCATGCATAGCTCTGTGTGTGTGGGTTTACTTAACTATACATCTGGGGGCACCCTCAACTGGAAAAAATGTTCCATAAATAAAACATGTACATTTATTCTTACAAAAATCTAAAAAGGGTTCCTTGGTGGATAGGGTTAGTCTCTAATTGAAAACTTTTTTTAGATATAAAAAACTACAGAAGTATATGATATTTCAATGTGGGGAGGTTTATTTTTACTATACCTTTGGGGCAAATTTGTCATACATAAACATAAAATGATGATAATCATATGTAGATAGAAATAAATATATGTGTATGGATATATGTCTTTGTAAAATACCTGAATTATACTACCATACAAATGTTTGGGGTGATTAAGATTATTTTTTAACTATTTATTTAGCATTGACAAATTAAATTGATCAAAAGTGAGATTAAAAGCATTTATAACATTACAAAAGATTTCTATAAAAAAAATAAATGCTGTTCTTTTGGACTTTCTATTCATCAAAAAATACAGAAAAAAATGTATCACAGTTTCCACACAAATATTCAGCAGTTTAGCTGAAGGGTCATGTGACAGTAAAGACTAGAGTGCTGAAAATTCAGATTTGCCAGAACAGGAATAAATTGCATTTTAAAATGTGTTAAAATAGAAAACTTGCAATTTTAAATTGCAATAATATTTCACAATATTATTGTTTTTACTATTTCTTTTTTAATTACATTTTTATTTTTTTCAAATAAATGCAGCCTAGGTGTACATAAGACATCAAAAACATTAACAAATTGTACTGATCCTAAACTTTTGTACAGTAGTATATGTTACAGAGTGACATGAATCACTAAAACAATGACAGTACAGAGTAGTTTGCCACAGGACAACATAGCTGGTGACTTTTATAATATTTCACACGATGTAATCTTTGTCCTTGTTGTTAAAATGGTAATTTTTTCGCTCTGCATACCTCCGCTAAGTGCTCTTCTTTACTATCGCACATGTTCAAAATCTCAGCCTGACCACAGAGCCACTGGACAGGTAGCAAAGAAAGAGAGAGATTGTGGGTGAAGGTGGAGGTCAGCATCTCTGCAGCACTGCTGATTTCCTCCAGCTGTTCCTGTCTGAGGTCGTGCTCCTGTAATCTCTCCCCATCAGTGGGAGTGTGTCCGCTATCGGGTGTACCTGTGTTCCCTTCGACCCCCATTCATCCAGTTGCCTCAATCCCAATTCTTCTCCAACATGCACAAAAAACAAGGGTGGAAGGAAAAGAGAGAAAAAGACAAAAAGGGCAAAGTATGTAGGAGAAAGTAGAAAGGAATGTAGCATAAATGAGAGAAACAGCCCCTCCCTATTAGATTCTTTTCAACTAACACAAATTTCAATTGATTTAGTATCTGTATTTTTATTAAATAGCTACTTCCTTTACAGGTCAGATCTACTTATAGCCGCAGATTTTTGTCTTGAATGTGATTTAATTCAAGTATTTACCTTATTAAAACTAGAAAATGAGTTTTATGTGTCTTTTTGACCCTGTTTCTCTCTGGGTCACAGGTTTATGATACTCCTCCCATGGCTATGAAAGGCCCACCCAGTAGAGATGGTCAGGACATCTATGACACTCCACCTAGTGTGGACAAGAGCCAGCTGCACTACCAACAAATGGTAACACTCCATTCTTGTCTCCATACAAGACTGGCACAAATCAATTACACTCCAGTTTTATTTACACCTTTGATCGGCACATTAATGGGGGTTAAAGAGATCTGTATTTCCTGAAACAAAACAACACTGATGGCCTTACAATGATGAAGTACAGCAGAATAGGATCTGTAAGCGATTTCTGTTATTTTGCTACCTTTAGCCAGACTTGGCAACTGAATTAGGCCGCCTGCTACAAACACATGCCATCCCTCCACAACTCTTCCCACTAATGACATCTCAACCAACCCAATGACAGTAAAACCCTACAATGTAAAATGATTCACAAGCACAAAGAATTTCTGATCGGCTCGTCAGTCACACAGGACACCTTTTTCAGTGTTTAATGCAAGCTGTTCCACAAAAAAAAAAAAAAAAGTCACTTGGAACACCTTCAAACTGTGTTAAGCGTTTCCAAAAAAAAAAAAAAAAAAAGTCACTTGGAACACCTTCAAACTGTGTTAATTTAGCAAATCCTAAGTGTGTATAACTTTAAATTGATTCTAGAAGTGCACAATATTTGGGTTCCATATAGACCCTTTTCACATTTAAGGGGTTTTCAGAAGCAGAAGTCGTTATCTGCTCTAATAGCAAAGAAAAAGCCCACAATAGTGTTTATATGAGGTTCCTAAAGAGGAAAAAAGTACTGAGAGATTGATTATGCTGATTAGAAGGGACAAAGATGTCAAATCTGCCATCAGCATTATCTAGTTTCCTGTATTTTAATACCAAGGTAATAAAACAGAAAGTATAGTGTTATAAATGTATATAGATTTTTTTTTAAGTGTCTATTGGTTATCATCCAACTTTAGACATTGTTCATTTTCATTTCCTCTATTTTGTACTAAAGTACAGAGTATTCAAAATTATTATGTTTAAGGGATGAAGTAGTGAATATCAGAAGAATAGCCCAAAAGAATTAAGATATAAGTAGAATGCAAGGAGAGGGGAAAAGCAAAAGAAACGGAAGAAAGAAGGAGAAGAAAAAGTAAAGTGTAAAGGTAAGATTAGAAAAGAAGGTAAGAATCAGAGTAGGAACAATATATATATCCATTTATCCATATTAGAGGTCTAGAGATTAATAGAGATGTTAGAGATTTTTGGCATTTTTTAATTAATCGGCATCGGCCGATTGTGCTGCAAATTAGGCCGATTTATAGGCAGGCGCACTGGTGGGCAGCTAAGCGTTGTTGCGGAAATCCCTCTGGCTGGCTGCGGGAGACGGAGCAGCTCACGCTCTGCGGGCTGCAGCCGCGACTTGTTCACACATAACCTCAGCAGCCAGCGCACTCTTCAGCAGTTATGAGCAGCAGGCAGTGCAATATGTGTGAAATCTTTTATTTTTGTTACCACTATGGCCATTTGACTTATAGCAGTGTCCTGTGTTTCATGTACATTGAGTTATTTGTGGCAGCTCATCACAATATCAAAACTGACCGCCACAAATAGATTTTCCAAAAGGCTTATACTTCATTGAATAAAACGAGCGCTTCACGTTTCAAAATTAAAATGCAGGTGTTTTTATATGAATGTATCTTTGAAAAGAACCGACTGTCTTCAGAACAGCTTCGATGTCATTTTCATTTCGTCTTTCCTGTAATGCCTGATGGCGTTTGTGAGCAGTGCTTATTTGATTACAGCCGTTACCGGGGAAACCGCTATATCTCCAGCTCCCAAAGCGCCTCCTGCTGGCAGAGATTTAATTTGCAGTCTGTGGGAAACACTGGTGTCTGTCGGCAAAGATAAACAAAAAGCATCCTTCAGAACTGTTTTGAGAATGTGCTTAAGTTTTGAGCCATGTATTATTACTCTAAATTGGGCTACTACTACCATTACTATCTTGTACCCTGCAATAATCATTTGCACAAACTCACTTTTATGAGATGAATAGGGAAAAAAAAGAAAATCGGACCAAAAAATCTGCATCATATATCAGCTATCGGCAGCCCTGATTTCTAAATATCGGCATCGGCCAGTGAAAAACCCGGACTGCGGCTCTCTAGGACCGAACTTGCCTACCCCTGGGCTAGGTCATCGTGAACTGTCAAATAATGCGGTTAAAAATAGATGTGTGGTTAGACATAGTGTCCACAACTTTAGAAAAAATATAGGAAAATAAGCACTTTTAAATATCATATTTTACATATTCAAAAACACAGTTTCTAGAAAAGAACATCTAGTACCGTTAATGACTAGTTCTGAAAAACATCATTACTCGGGCAGTGAATATACATAAAATAAAAAAAAAACATAAATGAGTAACAGTATTTGAATATAAATATATAATGAGGATTAATATAAGCATAAACACAAAATAAAAAAAACAATAAATCATAAATCATAAACGAATACATGGATATGAAAATCAAGGAAAATAGAACAAAGTTGATTATTTGGATACATCACCTTCTAAAGCTTACTTTAAGTTGATCTTTAAAAACACTAATAATTTAATAACACTGTTAAATGTCTTTAGCAAATTTCAAAATGCATATCCATTTTTAACATTTTAATATTTATTAAACATAATATTATAATGTTGTGATGCCTAAATTCACTTTATCATTTAAAATGATTGTATTGGCCAGCATTTTAATATCGGTACATTCCTAATGAGTTCAGTTATGATCATACAAGGCTAGTTTTGGTAAACACATTATTTCTCTTTACAGGTGTATGACATTCCTCCATCTGTCAGCAAAGATGTTCCAGATGGTCCAATCAGGGAGGAAACGTACGACGTTCCTCCTCACTTTGCCAAGATGAAGAGTCTGGAGAATCAAAACCAGGCCTATCTATCTCAGATCCCAGGCGGTCCCGAGCCTCCCATACCAGAGGATGTCTATGATGTTCCTCCTCCTCAGCTAATAGGAAAACGTCAGCCTGAGGGCCAGGAGATTTATGACATCCCTGCCAGCCTGCGAAAGGGCAGCCCACAGGACCACCATCCTGCAGATGTGTATGACTTCCCCCGCGAGAGACCAGCGGGCGAAGAATCAGGCGACTATGTGTACGATGTGCCTCCGCAGGTGGTGCGTGACGCAGGCATCATATATCGGCCATCGGCTGCCCTGATTTCTAAATATCGGCATCGGCCAGTGAAAAACCCATATTGGTCGACCTCTACTCCATATACTTATCCATTCTATCATATTGTTGTATCAGGGGTAGGCAAGTTCGGTCCTAGAGAGCCGCAGTCCTCAGCCTGCGAAAGGGCAGCCCACAGGACCACCATCCTGCAGATGTGTATGACTTCCCCCGCGAGAGACCAGCGGGCGAAGAATCAGGCGACTATGTGTACGATGTGCCTCCGCAGGTGGTGCGTGACGCAGCGGCCACCGAGGAGCTCACTGTGAGTTTCAAACGCCTGTCGGCGTCCAGCACGGGAAGCACCCGCAGCAACCTCTCAATGTCCTCTTTAGACATGGTGCCGGTGCGGGAATCTTCCGGGCCCGGCCGCCTGCTGCTCCTGGATCTAGACCAGGCCATGGAGCGACTGTCCCGTCATCAACAGGCCGTGGAGAGCTCAGTGTCCCTCCTCATGTCATTCATCAGTGGGAACTGGCGCAGCCCCACTCAGATGGAGTCCAACCTCCCTGCCATCCGACAGGCCGTGGACCGCATTCGTGTGGCTGTCAGGGACCTGCTGGAGTTCGCCAGAGGTGCCGTAGCCAACGCCACCCAGGCCACCGACCGTACACTGCAGACCAAGCTCAGCAAGCAGGTGCAGAAGATGGAGGAGGCCTTCCAAGGTCTGGTGAGGTACAGTCAGGCACTGGACTCCTTGGGCTGGTCCCCCGCGGCTTTGATGGCACCTTCTACAGGCACCGGTGGGGACGACCTAGACCGGCTGGTCATGTGTGCCCGTGGCGTGCCCGACGACACGAAGCAGTTAGCATCGTTTCTCCATGGCAATGCCTCTTTGCTCTTCAAACGGACAAACAAACAGCAGCAACTGCCGTTGCCGCCTGTCCCTCATACTGGTGACATGCTGGGTCAGCTGACGAACAACAACAACATCTCAGCCTATCAGTCAGGCACACCTGAACGGGCTAACATCCAGTCCCGCCCATTACCCTCCCCTCCCAAATTCTCAGCCGAGGAAGAGACTGCAGACAGGCCATACGAGACAACAGAGGAGGGTTGGATGGAGGATTACGACTATGTCCATTTACAGGTACGCTAAATATAAAGTCATTGCAAAATATTAATTTGTTTCCTTTTGAGAACAGTATCCAGGTGTATGTTCTCAGTCACTGATATAATCAATGGACTACATGCATCTTTATGTGGGCTCTGCCTGTAATCCCCAATGTGTCAAGCCTCAGGCCTTTTCATCAATCACTATGACTGCATGTGCAGACCTGCTTTTCCTTAAAGCCCACATATATCTTCCTTTAGCACAAGCTGTTGCACATCTGCTGTGTGGTTCTGTCAAAACTTCCAGTGAAACTGAGCAGACAAGATGAATTTTGTTCAGTCACACAGATATTTCTTCATCTTTTAGTCAGGTCATGCATATGTTTTTTTCATTAGCAGTCCTGGCTTATTTGGGGCCCTAGGCAAAACAAGAAAATACGAAAAAAAAAAAATAAATAAAATAAAAAACTTGCTTAGTTTATTCAATATTGCAACGCAAACAGGCCCTGGTATATAGTTTATTTTTTATATATTTTATTTATTATATATTATTTTTAGTATATATCATTGTATGATTTTATTATAAACTGTATAATTTAATTATAAAAACTGTTATATAATATATTATATTATATAGTATTTTATTTTTAATAGTTTTGTGAAAGCTATGACTCAGTTGGGCTGACCATATTTGCTCATTTCTACCACAGTGTTTTAGACAAACACTTTTTTATCTACAATAATTGTGCAATTTAAATATCAGAGAGATATATTGTTTTAAGTTGCATTTAAAAATCCTTTTAGCTCACAAATCAGAGGGGGCATGTTTGAATGGGCATAGGATTTCTGTACAGTAATATTTTCCACAGAAAATGTGTCGAGTTTCACAGTGATATTACATTGCCCCCTGGTGGACTAAACTGACATTTTTTCAGTGCACATTAATTGAATTGAAGGAACTCAATGGATGGGATTCAATTTTGTTTTTTATTTAAAAACAGTGGGAACAGTTGTATGTTGGTTGTGGCTTCGTAAAAAATTATTTGCTTATGCACAAGTAATTTAACCTGATCTTGTACTTTTTTGCTTTAAAGTTGTGACTTAAGTTTTTAACATGCATTACTATTGTCTACCCACCTATCCATAGACAGTAAACTATTTATTCATTACAAAACGTATTTTCATTTTCTATTTTAGGGTAAAGAAGAGTTTGAAAAGACCCAAAGACAGCTGTTGGAAAAAGGGAGCATCAAACACAATAAGACTCTGCTGGAACAACAACAGGTATATGAGACTATAACACCTTATTCACAGAACTCTCTACAAAGTGACACAATATCATTTTGTCGAGGGAGTTTAACAATTTAGAAATTCATCTAATAAAATAACACCAATAAATGCAATAATCACATTAAAGCCCTCAAATATGGCAGAAATATGGCAGGCATCATGGTATTTATATAAATGTATTTACATTTATTATAAATTTGTAAATTATTTATATACATTTATTTATATACTTCATGATGCCTTTCAAAGCCACATGTAGTTGTGCATTATTCAAATTTTTTTAAATATAATAATTTATATACGTCTTATATAAATACATACAGTACGTAAACAAATAAATGATTAAATAATGTCATATTTTATTTGTATATATATATGCAATGTAACACTTTTTACAACAGTATTTTTTGTTTGTCTATTAAATACAATATTACTCGCTCATGTCCCCAACAGCTGAAGCAGTTTGAACGACTGGAGCAGGAGGTCTCCCGACCAATCAACAATGATATTTCGGCCTGGACTCCGCCCTCTCACTACCTGCAGACGCCGCGCAGTAAGCTGTGCATGGGCGACCGGCAGCTGCTGCTCTTTTACATGGAGCAGTGCGAGGCCAACATCACCACGCTCACCAACGCCATCGACGCGTTCTACTCCTCCATCAGCAACAACCAGCCGCCCAAAATCTTCGTCGCCCACAGCAAATTCGTCATCCTCAGCGCTCACAAGCTCGTCTTCATTGGAGACACGCTCTCCAGGCAAGCCAAGTCTCCCGAGGTTCGCACAAGGGTGGCCCAGCACAGCAACACACTATGCGAAAAGCTCAAAGACATTGTGGTCAGCACCAAGACAGCAGCCCTGCAGTACCCCTCGCCAGGGGCTGCAAGAGACATGACAGAGAGGGTGCGGGAGCTCGCTGGCTGCACCCAGCAGTTCCGCATGGCACTCAATCAGCTACTGGCCATGTGAGTGCAAGGGTGAACGCGCCCCGGGACAGTATAGGCACAGAGCCTGTTTTAAACTCACTGGACAAATGTACCCTATGCCACGAGCTTTTAATCTCCAAAAAAGACAAGCTGATGAATGGGCAGAGCCATTGGTTGTAAATGAATCATTGTAAATATTTAAGTTGCTGTATGTTGGGGACAGTGTAATGGGGCAAATGCAGACGGTTGAGGAACTTTTTGAACAAGGGAGGAGAAAGAGAAGGAAAATATCTAAAGAGTAGATTTAAGACATTATGCATTATTATAGCTAAACTGTAATTATTGCTCTGATTATTATAATTGTCATCATTAATATTATGAGATACTGACTTAAGGTGTTTAAGGTTTTAAACGTGTATGTAGAAGTACAACCATTTCCATAGAAGATCAACAATGGAGGCTTTTTTAATGAATTGTGCATGTTGGAAGCAAAAATGGCATTTAACATTTATCCTTTTGCTGTTGCTGTTGTTCAAAGAGGCTGAATGCAAAGCATGCTGGGAGTGAGCCTATTGGCAGACATGAGACATTCTTCTTATTTACTGTGAGAGTTCAGGTGTCTTATTTACACATATTTAACAATGCAAAGCAACAAAAAGCGGTGAAGAACACATCATCCAATTTGGACTACTTTTGAAATTTTTGCGAAAATTTCATGAAATATTCCCTGCCTGTAAGATCTCAAATGCCTGCTCATGGCTGCGCCTCTCTGACATGTTTTAGGCTAGTTTGATAACATATCATGTCGTTATTTGAGATCTGATTATGTTCATAAGAAGAGTGAATATTTAGTCCTTCAGCATCATTTGACCTCCACTGTAGTGCCACTTCCTGCTGGACAGGTGCATTGTGGCAACAACATCCTGAGAGTCCCTGATTTTATTTCTGTCCTTTGTCTCTCAGATATCACACCTCATCCAACACAGACTGAGGCGTTCAGTGCACAAATATACTATATCCAAAACCAGCTTGTGTAAAACTCTTCCTCCAATGCATCTGTTTCTGAATGGAAACCTGAACCACCTGCCTCAACTTCCCTCGCCCTGTCTTCGAACTCCCAGTTGGTTGTATTCTAAATTTAAGAATATGTCAGAAAAGTAGTTTAATGAAATTTATTAAACTTTTTAAGTACTGCAACATGTTGTTGTGCATATAGTCAAAATCCTTATCCAGTCGAAAAAAAAAGAAAGAAAAAAGAAGCATTTAAGCCAAACGGAGACCTAATATATGTTGTACTGTTATTCTGTTCTCAAGTCTGTGTTCAAGGATTTGAATGATATTGACATATGTTACTGTAAATTGCATAACTGGAAATATGTTTATTATATTTTCATTAAAAAAATTCCAGTCCATCTTGCTATTAATCATGTTATTTAGTGATACAAGTTAATTTAAAACATATACATTTAATACATTTTCATACATTGTTCAAATCGTTCTCAATGTAATACAGATGTGAATTGACAAAGCAAACTGATCATCATGCCAATCACATGTCTGGTACTCATCTGAAACTAAACAAAGTGGTCAAACAACCATGCACAGTGTTTCCTTTCCTGTTTCTGTTTTAGCATTTAGCACCCGGTTAATGTGCAATGGTGTTCAGTGTCCCATTCGCTTATGGTTCCATTACGAAGACATAAGACCTATAAAACATCTGCCTGCCAGTATAATAGTGGGACAGCATTTAAGACACTATAGCTACAAATAAAGTATACTATTACTGTAAAAAAGAAAAGAAGGAAACAGGCTGGAACATAACCGTATACTGTAGCTAAATGTGCATCATCTATACTGCGTGGACATTCAAATAATATGGGCTAATAATACTGCTGTCAGCAGCTACCAAATTCATTACAGGGTTGTTTTATATAAATTATTTTAAATGTTTTTCATCTTTCTAAAGATTGAAATGGCAATTTTTCATACCAGAAATGCATTGAAAACATGCACAAATTAAAGAAATTAAAAATCATTTAAATAATTGTAAATAAGCATTTATTCATTCACATAGATGATCATTTGGCAGATCACAGATTTCAGAATTGCATTAATGCAGCTTTTTACATTTTTTAAAACAAACTGATCCCAAATTAGCAGACAAGATTTACAACTTAAAAATAATTATTTGAATATGTAACTGTGAATCAAATATGGGTTCTACTTAGTACACTTTATGACATTTCTTGAAAAGAAAACAAAGAAAAGGATTCAGACAGCAGTTTAGCAAAGCCAGAGTCTTGTTTGTATCACCATATACTCGGCGAAAGGACTTCAGTTGGGAATGAACATCTGGATGAGATGTTTTAGTCAGAGTAGTGACTATATCAATCACATTGATAATGTGCACAGGAGTCCAAAACAGAAAAAAAGCCATAATGATGCTGGTCACAAGTCTCTTCTTGTAAGTCCTAACGTTTGTCCCCTGGTTTCTGGGTTCCTGGTCCTGTGGAGCTCTAGTTAGACTGGAGCTCTTGGCTTTTTGTCTCAACCCTATGTGCAGCCATAGATAACATGTCAACATTGTCAAAAAGGGAATGACAAACCCCAACAGGATCTCAAAAAGCAAAACAGTCACTTCTACAGACTGTGACTCCATTTTCCTCTGACATCTTTGCAGTCCATCCTTGTCTTTGAGCCCTTGAGTAAAAAATACTGGTAGGGCAAAAGCAAATGCTAGAATGCAGATGCCAATCAGCGGAAGGCGCCTGTGCCATCTTTCCAGTCTGTGCAGTATCATTCTGTTAGTGACTCTGGACTTGATGACATTGTGATAGCGGTGGACGCTCATGGAGGTGACCGTCAGGACACCAACATACAGACTCCAGTGACCCAAAAAAAACAGGAACTTACAAGACCAAAGGCCGAGTTTCCATCCAAACAGTATTCCAAACAGCACAAAAGGAGCTAAGCAAAGGGTCAAAGCATCAGAGACCGCAAGGTTTAGCATTAGTTTTAAGGTTAAGCTCGGATTTCTGTTCCACTCACAGGCAATGCTGATGATTACCACAATGTTGCTTGGCAAACCAACCAAACAGCACAAACCCAGAACTACAGCAGGAGCGATCTTCTCTGAACCCACGGCAGTGCTGTTACATGTGGAATTGAAGCCTAATCCTAACTCCATCATCAATTTCTGTTGTCTGGAAAATGCAGAATCTTCTTTCATTAGAAACAAAATAAATGTGCTATGACTGTTTGAAGAACAGAGCCTATGCTGACACCTCCTACATCTAAACCAAAGCCACAGCTTTGCTCTCACTTCCCAAGAACAAGTTTGCATAAATACACTGTAACACATATACCTTTGTCTTTCATGCAAGTGTTACACGAAATGAGGGACCAAACAGACCAATCTTACTCATGAGTCAGGTGTATTAAATACAATTACCAAGCACCTACAAATTAGATATGACACAAACAACTGAGAGCTACACAGTTAGGACCAGAGCATAAAAACAGTTCAGGATCCCAAAGCATAGTCCTTGGCTTGTAATCACTTAAACCCATATACTTTGCTCAGTCTTTGTTGTAGAAAGCATAAAGCGAGAGCACAGTCTTAGTTGAAACATGAAGTGCAAAAAACAGTACTTGGATGCCAAGATGATTCCCCAGCAAAGTTTAACCTGAAAAGAGATGTTTGAAGTCCAGCGTTGCTTATAAGCAGTAGATGTAAGTCAGTTCTCCTAGTTCCAGACTTCTCAGATGTTTAAGCCACCAAATAATCCATACATGCTCAGAAAACAAACCCTCTGTAGACAAACATTTAAACAAACAAACCATAACCATGTGCTACAAAAACTTATTGTTAACAAAGCAAAATACCATGAACTATTACTTACGGATGAGCTTAGAACTATAAAGTTCCTCAAACAGGGTACAAAGTCTCAAACCACCATGAGGTAAGCTTCTCTGAAGAAGATAGAGAATTAACTTCCTGCCCTTACTCCTTCTTTGTTACCTTAAATACGTAAATTCATGCATTACCTTAACAGAGAGCCCCCTAATGCCCAGGTGAGTAGTGACAATATTGCTCTAAGAGGATTTCTGGTACATAAGTAACAGGGAAACTGTTACACACCCCTCCCCTTAAAAAAATTTAAACAACTCCATAAAACTTTTTCATCTTTTCTACATGAAAGGTTTCAACTTGTTTTGAGTCATCCAACATCTCTACCTAGTAGTTAACATTGTTTAACCTTTTCAAAACTTTAGCTGGACCTTGCCATTTCGGTTCCAGTTTGGCCATATAGGATTCTGAAGCCCGAGACAGAAGGTGAGTACGTATCCAGACTAAGTCTCCCTCTTCAAATGACTCAAGTTTCCTTTTTCTGTTATAGTACCTTGCTTGTCGCTTTTGAGCTTGACTAGTCTTCTCTTTTACTCGTTCAGTAAAGTTCAGTTCTCTCTGCCTCTCAATAGTTCTATAGGCCATATTCTCAGGATTAGGTGGATTTCGAATGAGACGGTCCAAGGGTCCTTTTAACTTGCGGCCTAATGCAATCTCTGCAGGGGTTAGACCAGTACTTTCCTGCCATGCCGTGTTTATGGCAAACTGGAACTCAGATATCCATCTATCCCATTGTCTATGGTTGTCCTTAACATAGGAAGATATCATAGCCTTTAGAGTTCAATTGGTTCTTTCTGTGATATTATCTTGAGGATGGTATGTTGTTGTTAACTTCTGAATAACCCCCCAGTGCGTGCAGGCATCATTCAGAAGTTGTGCTGGGGTCCACGGTCTGAGACCAGACAGGTGGGCGTACCCCATCGAGTGAATATCTCCTTTATCAAGATGTTAACAATGAAGTGAGTCTTGGCAGATCTCAGAGGAAATAATTCCACCCATTTACTGCAGTAGTCTACCACCACCATCAGGTATTAATTGGACTGTGAACTCCTTGGGAAGGGACCCATGAGATCAAAACCCAACATGTGGCCAGGCTCTACTACTGGTGTCGACTGTAGGTGATCAGACAGCTTGGAGATTCTTGGTTTATAAATCTGACAGTTTTGACAGGTTGTACAAAAACGCCAAACATCCTTGCGTATCTCTGGCTAATAGACAACATTAAGTAAACGTCTGAGAGTTTTCATCCGCCCTAGATGTCCACTCAAGGGATTGGAATGGGCAAATTGCAAGAACTTCTCTCTCAAAGTCAATGGTATAATTACTTGCATAGTCTCCCCTTGATGTTTATTAGGCACACATCGAAATAAATAATTGTTCTGAATGACATAATGAATTCGGGTAGGGTCTGTTACAGGTAACTTAGCTGCTTCCCATAGAGGCTGAAGTAATAGATCCTGTTTCTGAGCAACTGCAATTTCATCCCAGCTGACAGGTATGTCTGATCCAATGTTAGTCGCCTGACACAGCAATCTGACCCTTGATCTCCTGTAAAGTTATACCCCTAGAGAGTGTATCGGGTACCACATTACATTGTCCCTTTCGATATTTAACTGTGAAGTCAAAGCTTTGTAGCCTCAAAGCCCACCTGGTCAGTCGTGAAGTTGGGCGGGGATGATTGAAAACCCATGTAAGAGCAGCATGATCCGTAAACACTTCGAAATGTGTCCCCTCCAAATACTGTTTCCACTTCTCAACTGCCCAAATCACCGCCAGACATTCCTTTTCGGCCGTGGAATAGGACTTTTCAGCTCCATGAAGAAGTCTTGATGCATAAGCTATAACATGTTCAGCTCCGTCATGATCTTGAGTCAACACAGCTCCCAGGCCAACATTACTGGCATCTGTTTGGACTTTAAAACTTTTTGTGAAGTCCGGGGGTACCAACACAGGTGCTTTTTGAAGAGCTTTTTTCAGTTTATCAAATGCCTGCTGGCATTCCATTGTCCACTCCCAGGCAATGTTTTTGTTTTTGAGAGAATGCAATGGTGTGGCGATTTCGGAAAAGTGTGGAATAAACCTATGGTACCACCCAGCAAGACCTAAAAACCATTGTACCTCTTTGAGAGTTGCTGGGACAAGAAAATTTTGGACAGCCTCTACTTTGGCGGTTTCAGTACGAACTCCTTCGGCGGACACAACATGTCCTAAGAAAGTGATGGACTTTTGGAGCATGTTGCACTTCGACAGGTTCAGGGTCAAGCCATCTGCTTCTAGCACATCAAAGAGCTGTTTAAGGTGTTCAAAATGTTCTTGGATGTTTTTGGAATAAATCACAATATCATCGAGATAGTTCTGTTTTGTCTTTCCGAGACAGTCCCTCAACACAGTATTCATCAGGCACTGAAAAGTTGCAGAAGAGTTTTTCAACCCGAATGGTAGACAAACAAATTCATATTGTGCATTTTTGGTTACAAAAGCAGTTTTTGGAATATTAGCCTCATCCATAAGTACCTGCCAATAGCCGCTTTTGAGATCCAATGTACTAAAAATTGAAGCACCATACATTGATTCAAGGATGTCTTGAATTTGCGGCATGGGAAATCCATCTAAAGGTGTCTTGGCATTTAAGGCTCTGTAATCAATGCAGAAACGCATAGTGCCATCCTTCTTGGGGACTAGAACTAAGGGAGCTGCCCATGGAGAAGTTGAGGGTCTAATTATCCCTTTTTCCAACATGTTAGACACTTCCTGATCAATGAATTGCTGTTTGGCCACAGAAACAGGGTAGGCTCGTTTACAAACTGAAATCTCATCGATGGTGTTAATCTGGTGCCTGATCACAACAGTTCGGCCCAGGGAGTCCGTGCAGACTGTTGGTCGATCAAGCATACGTGCTTCTAGCTGCTCTTTCTGGGATTTGGGAACATCTGCTTGACTGGCCAGTTCTTTAATGGTTGCCAAGGTGAAGGAAGATACTTGAACTAGAGGTAACGACAGATGTAGACTAACTGCTGCTGAAGATGCATATGGTATGAATGGATATTTTACTTCAGCTTCCTCTGATAAAATGTAGGTCTTGTCCTTGAAATCAAGCTGGATCTCTGAGTCCATCAAAAACTCCAGGCCAAGTATGATGGGTCAAGTCAAATCTTGATCTCTCATCACAAAGGCTGTGAACGGATATTGCTGTCCATGGAGTGTACAATTCCAGATTACCTTTCCGAGGGCTGACTGTACGTGACCATTGACAAGGGAGAAAGTCTGACCTCTGCTGGACTGCAACATTTCAGTGGTTGACTTCAATCTTTTCCAGTAAGACTCCTGAAGTAAACAATAGGTGCTACCAGTATCCAAAACTGCTTGACATCTATAGTTATTGATAGAAATCGGCAAGGACAATGGGTCAAGTTGTTTCTCCATATTTCCTGACATTACTGCAATGTGATGGTGCAACTGCCGCCCTTTTGTTGCTTTATTAGCTCCATTCGACTTTGCCTGATGCTCTGCTTGTCTGTCTCCAGTAGGCTCTTTCCTCACTAATATCCCTTTCCACTAGGGTACCAACACGTACCAACTCATCAACCTTAGAGACAGTGCCTCGGAGTATGTGGCTTGGAGTATTTCACGATCTGACATGGAAGGTTTCAGTCGTAGGCATAAGGCTCGATATTGATAAGCAAAGGTTCGAATATTTTCATCAACTCCTTGTTTCCGTTCTCTAATTCTTCTTTCAACCTCAACCTCATGGTCATCCGGCAGAAACGACTGTAGAAAGGCCTTCTTTAATTGACTCCAAGTCCTTACTCTTTTCTTCTCCGCAATCCACCAGTCCTTAGCTGTATGAGTTAAAACAGAAGGTAACATGGATAACATCTCAGCATCAGTCAGCGGTTGAATTGCAAGGTACTCATCACATTTTTCAAGGTAAGAAATAGGGTCCTCTCCCTCCAAACTGCCAAACCGTGGAAACTCCAGCTTGATCAGTGTTTTAAAATGTACAGGGTAGGTTGGATTATCAGCTGATATAGGTGGACTGAAGTGGGGAGTAGATGTTACAGTGTGGGAAGACTGGATTAAAGATTTCAGCTGAACATCCCTTCGTGACATACAATCCATCATTGCTTGTCCTACTTGCTGAATGCTCTTTTCTAAGATTTCTTTTACCTGTTGGCATTCAGTCTTGAGCTCAGTGGGCAGAGTTCTCTCCAGTTGCTTTATCCTTTTATGGTGGTCCCGTTGCTGAGTTAATAGGTCCTGCATCTGCTGTTCTATCACCGTTAGCCGATGATTTTGCTTACTCATGTCATGCTGCCCATCCATAGAAAAACCTCCAAAAGAGTTTTCCAACTCATCAATTCTACGTTCTAGCTTACTCACTCTTGATTCCCAACTGGAAGTGGTTACATCCTCTTGAGGAGGTGGTGGTGGAGGCAAAGGCAAGTACTGAGAACTATCTTCATGCTCTACCAGATCTACCTCATTCTCTAAATACAGATGACTGAGAGATTGGATAAGATCTTGAATTGGTTTTCGTCTGGTTGTGAAAGGTGCAATGGAATAGTCTGGTTCTGTAGGATTTTCACCCCGTCTCATTACATAGGTCAGCCATTCTGAGTCAGTTTCCTAAACTAATACTGAAAATGTAGTTTAATAACTGTGACGAGTCGGCTGCCTCCCCCTAATTATCATCATCACCCTCATAAGTATAATTAGCCTGTTTAAAACCATTTCAGATTCATTCTAATCTTAAAATCTGGTTTTAGATCTTTTTTTTTGGTCCCTGTTCGGGCGACAAATTATGTAACACATATACCTTTGTCTTTTGTGCAAGTGTTACACGAAATGAGGGACCAAACAGACCAATCTTACTCATGAGTCAGGTGTATTAAATACAATTACCAAGCACCTATAAATTCGATATGACAAACAATTGAGACTTCCACAGTTAGGACCAGAGCATAAAAACAGTTCAGAATCTCAAAGCATAGTCCTTGGCTTGTAATCACTTAAACCCATATACTTTGCTCAGTCTTCAAGTTCAAACTGAAAAGAGATGTTTGAAGTCCAGCGTTGCTTATAAGCAGTAGATGTAAGTCAGTTCTCCTAGTTCCAGACTTCTCAGATGTTTAAGCCACCAAATAATACATACATGCTCAGAACACAAACCCTCTGTAGACAAACATTTAAACAAACAAACCATAACCATGTGCTACAAACACTTATTGTTAACAAAGCAAAATACCATGAACAATTACGGATGAGCTTAGAACTATAAAGTTCCTCAAACAAGGTACAAAGTCTCAAATATACCTTTGTCTTTTGTGCAAGTGTTACACGAAATGAGGGACCAAACAGACCAATCTTACTCATGAGTCAGGTGTATTAAATACAATTACCAAGCACCTATAAATTCGATATGACAAACAATTGAGACTTCCACAGTTAGGACCAGAGCATAAAAACAGTTCAGAATCTCAAAGCATAGTCCTTGGCTTGTAATCACTTAAACCCATATACTTTGCTCAGTCTTCAAGTTCAAACTGAAAAGAGATGTTTGAAGTCCAGCGTTGCTTATAAGCAGTAGATGTAAGTCAGTTCTCCTAGTTCCAGACTTCTCAGATGTTTAAGCCACCAAATAATACATACATGCTCAGAAAACAAACCCTCTGTAGACAAACATTTAAACAAACAAACCATAACCATGTGCTACAAACACTTATTGTTAACAAAGCAAAATACCATGAACAATTACGGATGAGCTTAGAACTATAAAGTTCCTCAAACAGGGTACAAAGTCTCAAACCACCATGAGGTAAGCTTCTCTGAAGAAGATAGAGAATTAACTTCCTGCCCTTACTCCTTCTTTGTTACCTTAAATAGGTAAATACATGCATTACCTTAACAGAGAACCCCCTAATGCTCAGGTGAGTAGTGACAATATTGCTCTAAGAGGATTTCTGGTACATAAGTAACAGGGAAACTGTTACAACACAAAGGTAAAAAAATTATAATTAAAGAAATCTTCTCTAACTATTTATAATGTATTTTACACCTACATCTTTCCACCGAGTCCTAACAAGATGTGATGAGGTTCTATTGACAAGCAATTTATCCACACCAGACACAACACAGCTGTACACTACAAAATCAGCCAAATCACAGCCAATCAGATGAGCATGATCAGAATCAGATTCAGAATTAGCTTTATTTGCCATGTGTGCAAACACACAAGGAATTTGTTGTGGCTTTTTAAGGAGCTCTTGGTACAAACATACGTACATATGACATTGAGAACAGAAAGGACATTTACATAAGAATAAGGGAAAAACAAACAAACAATATAATAATAATAATGTGGTATACATCTGGAACAGAAGATTTATGTACAGATTTGTGCATTATTTACTGTAGGCCTATATACAGCTGTATAAATAATATGTAGGCTATTAACATAATAGGCTTCTTGAGACAGAGGCAATGATTCATACAGCTCCGTACGTTCTCAATGGAGTGGTTCAGTTTTATTTTGAACTTGGACTCAAGTATAAAGAAACACAGTCAGTGATTAGTTCAAGGTAGAGACCTGCACTCCCGCGGGAGTACTGCGGGGCCTGTGGGATCCAACGCAACAAGGTGTGGCGCGGGACAACTCTTGATGGGTGAGTGCGGGTGCGGGTGCGGGCTGGAAGAGACTTGTGTGTGTGCGGGATGCGGGAGAATAAAATGATTCGTGGGACTCCTGCAAAATAGAAATGATCTAAACATAAAATGTCTAAAACCTATAAATTGTTATTTATGTGTTGCACAAAAGCAGAAAGAACAACTAATAACATTAAAATGATGAACACGCGCAAGATAGGCAGAGTTTCTATTTATAACACGTGTTTAAAGGGTTGCGCAATGTAGCCAATCACAGACTCAGCTGTTGATTTCTGGAACGCAATGGCCAACCAGAGGTGATTAAGTTAGAATCCACTCACCGCAGTGCTGAAATTGCGTACTCACGAATCGTCTCATTTTAACATACGAAGTGTAGACATTGTGAAAGAAAGAAACAGAGTGTGACAAGAAGGGCGGGGCCGAGAGCCGTGGGAACGTGGAACGTGGAATACGTGGGCCAGTGGAATAAATGCAAATGCGCGACACCTGCGCCACTCACCGGTCTCGAGTCCCACGGAGGAGCTCCGGAAGGATAAAAGGAGGAGTGACGACTTAGCTGTCATAAAAAGCATTCAGTCAATGACATCTGTCAGAGAAGATTTACTGATAGAACTCTATCACAGTTTGTTAAGATTACATAGAGGTGGTATAGTTTTGTTGGGTGCCAGCACATGAGGGAGGGAAAGGGAAAGTGCAGATAAATTAGCAAAAGAGGCATTGCCAAAATAAATATCAGTTCCAATACCACTTGGAAAAGGTGAGGGAAAAGCAGTAGTTAAGAAGAAAGGCATTGAAATATGGCAGAAATGGTGGGAGGAAGACAAGAAAGGAAGGGGATATTATAAAATACAAAAGTCTGTTAGCATTACAAATTATAGAGAAAGGAATAGGCGGGAAGAAATTTTAATAAGACTGAGAGTGGATCACACAGGACTGAATAGCACCTTGTTTTTAATGGGGAAAAAGAATAATGAGAATTGTGATAACTGTGGGGTTAAAGAAAATTCTGAGCATGTCATACTACACTGTATAATATATGAGGTGGAAAGACGGGTGTTTCAAGATAGGGTTCAGGTGGCAGGGCGGGAGTGGAGTAGAGACCTGCACTCCCGCGGGAGTACTGCGGGGCCTGTGGGATCCAACGCAACAAGGTGTGGCGCGGGACAACTCTTGATGGGTGAGTGCGGGTGCGGGTGCGGGCTGGAAGAGACTTGTGTGTGTGCGGGATGCGGGAGAATAAAATGATTCGTGGGACTCCTGCAAAATAGAAATGATCTAAACATAAAATGTCTAAAACCTATAAATTGTTATTTATGTGTTGCACAAAAGCAGAAAGAACAACTAATAACATTAAAATGATGAACACGCGCAAGATAGGCAGAGTTTCTATTTATAACACGTGTTTAAAGGGTTGCGCAATGTAGCCAATCACAGACTCAGCTGTTGATTTCTGGAACGCAATGGCCAACCAGAGGTGATTAAGTTAGAATCCACTCACCGCAGTGCTGAAATTGCGTACTCACGAATCGTCTCATTTTAACATACGAAGTGTAGACATTGTGAAAGAAAGAAACAGAGTGTGACAAGAAGGGCGGGGCCGAGAGCCGTGGGAACGTGGAACGTGGAATACGTGGGCCAGTGGAATAAATGCAAATGCGCGACACCTGCGCCACTCACCGGTCTCGAGTCCCACGGAGGAGCTCCGGAAGGATAAAAGGAGGAGTGACGACAGTGTTGGACGAGAGAGGA
>NW_015546125.1:20238-27175 GCF_001515605.1 Sinocyclocheilus anshuiensis | reverse complement strand
ACCCATTCACTGCAGAGGATCCACTGGTGAGCAAGTGATGTAATGATACATTTCTCCAAATCTGTTCTGATGAAGAAACAAACTCATCTACATCTGAGATGGCCTAAGGGGTGAGTAAATTTTCAGCAACTTATTTTTGTAATGATCTACATCTGTGGTTATCTGACAGGGCACCTGTGTGAATTTGAGGAGAACTGACTTCATACATCCACTAAAAACATTGTTTTGTTAAGCTATTGCAAAAATTGCTCATGAAAGAGAAGTTCTCACATCATAAAAAAAAAAAACACAGTCAAAAGGGTCAAAGGTCATCACCCATGGTTGTTTGGGTTTCAAATCATATCCAGAATTATTAAAATGGCTTTTAAAGATCTTTCCACTGTAACAGACACCAGCATTTGGAGACAAATTAACTATTTTTCCAAGAGCGTGTACTCGAAAACTTTGTCAAGGTGTTCAGAAACACTCAGACAGATCTTTTTAATCACCATCCACATCACTCATTTTACAACAGGATATACATTTTTGTCTGAGAGCTTTTTTTTAGAGATTCTCACAGTGAAAGCTCCGCCACAGACAGCAATTTAAAAAAGATTGTATGCAGAGGCTGTTTTGATTATTTCCGTCTCACAGTGTTGACAACTCACTGACATTGTGCTCTGACACTGAAAAAGATTAATGGGGTTTCTAAACAAGCGTTTAAACTTCAGGCCACTTGATATAAAGGATCTTGAGCCATTTGAGGACTCATTATAAATACTTCTCATTACATTTACAGAATTGGCTTAAAAAGAAAACTAATGCTGTCTTTGAGGTTCTAGGATTTGTTTGAGGAGCTTAGAGTCTCATTAAAAACTTATTTCATTTAACATCTTTTTTTATTTATAGGACATAGAAACGTGGGTGATTCGCTTTATGAAAAATAGATTTGGATATCATGAAGCTCATGAAGGGCTTCATTATTAATGAAAGTGTTTGGAGTGCTCATAAAAGTGGAATTAAAGACATTCACATACGCACGCCACCTTTGAAATGACAGTCTGTTCATTTTTACTTGTCATGTGACATCTGAGATAGAATGGCTTTCAAAGGCAGAGAGAAAGTTGATGATTTTAATTAAATCTATTTAGTTTTTCAACTTAACTGATCCTCAGACAGTGTAAACAGTTTTTAAACATTTAAACTCTGAAAGCCCACTCAAGTTAAGAGTGAAGTTACTGGCAGCTTTTCGCTGAATACATTAAGAATAATAATAAATAAGCCCACTCGCTGCTGCTTTGAGAGCATATCTTGGGTTTAGGCATCAGACCAACATAGGATTTACACTGGTTGTCAAAAATGGCACCTGAACCACCTTGTGCATATGTGAAGGTTTAGGGGAATCGTTTAAAGGAATAGCGCACTCAAACGTTACAATTCTGTCATCATTTATTCACTCTCATGCATGGGCGCCGCTAGGCCATTTTTAGGGGGGCTATAACCCACCTAAAATGACTACTCAGCCCCCCTAAAAATTTTGCGATAAGCTCCATAAACTGTACACGAATTCGTGATCGCCTCAGTGCCCTTTAAATTTCATATGAAAATGGCGGCAGACTTCAATCGGCTCCTCCCCGTCTTTCAGCGCGTTATTTTTCAATCCGCAGACCGCGGCCGCGCAGAGCAAGAAACAGAGGACAAGGTGTGTGTTTATCGATAGATTGTTATAATATCTGCATCTGCGCAGTTCTTTTACATAAATATGGTTTAAAAAATATCATGGGGGAGCAATCGGTTCCACATCTATACTGTAAAGTTTTCACTGAGCTCACCCCTCATCACACCACAGCTGTTTCCTCCAGTGAAAATGAAGCACATATGAACGCATACTTTATAAAACAATCATGTTGCCATTTTCATTTGAAAATTTAACTTACAATGTAATACATATTCCAGTGCATGTGGCAAAGAGGTTTGCATACTTGAGCTAAGGAAAGAGGGTTGTACTAGAAATGCAAACAGTAAAATTTTGTGTGTGTACAGTAAACAGGTGTGTGTGAGATCATGAAGATTTGTATTTGGCTTATTCAGTTATATGTTATACCTATCTATGCAATACAGTGGGATACAACACTTTTTGGTATATAAGTTTAGGATACCACCCCTATTAGTCAAACTTTTTTTTTTTTTTATATATATATATATATATTATACCCTCATTGGGGGCTGAGCCCCCCTAAAGTAGTCTATGCAACTTACTGTATTAACATACAGCAGCTATCTATG
The DNA here is from genome assembly GCF_001515605.1 of Sinocyclocheilus anshuiensis. Classification (NCBI taxonomy): domain Eukaryota; kingdom Metazoa; phylum Chordata; class Actinopteri; order Cypriniformes; family Cyprinidae; genus Sinocyclocheilus; species Sinocyclocheilus anshuiensis. The sequence continues at coordinate 24,910 of NW_015546125.1, read as the reverse complement.
AGAAACAGACTGAAATTATTCTAATTATTCACTGATAATCTTCCCCTCTAGTGCAAAAAATGCTGAAACTGAGTCAGCAAGCATGAGTCATGCCCTAATTTTTTGACAATCTGAATGTATCCGGTCCGATTTCAGATTCACAAAGTTCTGCTTTATTGACCATTTCAAGGCGGTGATGTCATTGACCCATAAACATTTCTTTGTCATCAAACTATTTCAATAAGGTAACAGGAGGAAATTCTGTCATAACTAACATTAACATGGATGTCATAGCATGTTTTATCAAAATGTGGACCTTTTTGGACTCTCAGAAGTTATGGAAATTACAAATGTAAAACGAAGAATGCATTTGGACTGTTGCGTTTGATTGTTATTGCTTACATCCCTCAAAATGGTCTATAAGAACCATACATTTTGCAATCACATTCACATGTTCTTTTCCATGTGAGTATAATTTTCATTTTTGAAGACATGTCTTAAAAGAAGGCTGAAATATATGTCAGAAGAACTTTTTTTACGGAAAGATTTTCTCATCCACTGACCAGTTGGTAAGACTCAAGTCGTAAATAAACATAAACAGCATAAAACATATGTAAACACTGCACGTGTGCACAAGTTATTTTTGTATCTGATTGAGAGACAGAATAAGCTGTTTACATGCTTTTTTCCCCTATTGATCAGATTATTTCAGATCAACACCACCATTTCCAATCCAATATGTATTGAGCTCACTCAGATCAGTTGAGGTGTTTACATGAATGCTTTTCAGTCCAATAGAGCCATCAATGCGATTACTAACAGATTACTTGATTCCATGTAAACATAGATTGGTCTAGTTCTTGAGATCAACTCCCTGTCTTAATAATTCAGTTGCAGCGGTTCTCAAGTTAACAGCTCACCAGTTGAAAAGATTATCAGTGAATAATGACCGAAATGTTGATCACAAAGAAATCATATGTTGTCAGAAGACTTGAAATATAATGCACAGATCATATAGACTACTTTTATTATCCTTTGTGGTGTTTTTATTTTCAGTCATGGTAACTGTGACGAGTGGGCGGGGCCGAGAAATGCGCAATGCGCGACACCTGCGCCACTCACCGGTCTCGAGTCCCACGGAGGAGCTCCGGAAGGATGGAGTGACGAGTGACGACAGTGCAAGACGAGACCGGTTCCCGCCTCCTTCTTCCCGACCTACGAACGTTGTTACATTGGTGCCGAAACCCGGGAGGAAGGAGAGACGCGCTGTCAGAGAGCCCTCGCTGCTGAGGGGGGTCGCGGTGCTGAGGAGATCGGGCAGCAGGAACAAGCGGAGAGACCGCCGGTGGCTGCCCGAGGCAGTGGTGCTGGAACGATGGAAGACAAGGTGGGACGGAAAGCTCACTGCCGCGGCCCTGGGTCGAGGAGGGGTGGCTGCCGTCCGAGAAATAAGCGACACCTGCACCACTCACCGGTCTCGAGTCCCACGGAGGAGCTCCGGAACGATAAAAGGAGGAGCTATGGCAGTGAAGGACGAGAGAGGACCAGGCCTGGATTTTATTTTGTGTTTTGGTTCTGTTTGTGCGCGACAGTCGTCCGCGAGGGGCTGTCGCGCTATTTTGTGTTTATTTTATTATTAAAGTTTTCTTTGAACATTCGCCGTTTCCCGCCTCCTTCTTCCCGATCTACAAACTGTGTTACACAGAGCTTTATGAGATCGCGATGAACTGAGATGTCAGCTCTTAGTGGTAATAAAGGAAGCGCTGCTCGCATTCTGCCATGCCAAATCATGCACGCAGCAGTCCATGCTTGCTTTTCTGCTAAAAATAACAGTGGTTTGTGAATGTTGATACTTAGCCTAAATAACAAATATTTTATCGGGAGCATTTATGCTGGGATGTTGTGGATCTTAGGAGATGTTACAGAACCATTTAATGTAAATGTCTTTGATGTACTGAAAAAAATCTATATAGATTACTTTTATGCAGGCTTTTGCGGGCGGGAGCGGGACAAAACATGAATGTTGCGGGCGGGAGCCAGACCAGATAAGATCATTTTCTGTGGGAGCGGGTGGGCGCGGGACAGAATCTTGCGGGAGCGGGACAGAAAAATCCGTCTCGCGCAGGTCTCTAATTCAAGGCACGGTTTTGGGATATTCTGAAACGCTTAATGTGGCTTAATGTACTAAAACAGTGACAGTGGAGGACCAAATTCTGTATTAATAATTACTATTAATACGAATAACACTATTGATATTAATAATCTTATTAATAATATTACTAATAAAGCAGAATAGCCCAGAATATGAACGCAACGCGCTAGTGCACGTTAAGTTCTTTTCTCCTGTATAGAAAACGCTTAAGGCTAATGGACGAAGACGGTGATATGAAAAGACCAAATCTAGTATAGGCTATTTATAAAATGGCTTATAGAGCCCAGGATATGAACGGAATGTGCAAAGTTTCACGTGTTTTATCCCCCGTAGAAAAAACATTATAAAGAAAACTGTGGCTTAATGGATTGTTTGCCTATACATATATATTTTTAATAAAGCATACATTTTGGGCTTTTTATATCACTGTGTTATCTTATATTAAGCTGATTAACCAATACATCAATCATTTTTTTTGTACTGTCCTGAGTAAGATATTTTGCATCAAAGATGTTGTAACGGGGCGAACGAGACAAGAGACGTGCGGATCCATACGCATAGCTTTATTCAGAGACATGGTCAGAAGCAGGCAGGGTCAAAACATCCGCAAACAGGAATGGCACAGAGGAGACAAGAGCAATCCAAAACGGGCGTGAGTCAGTCGACAGCGAACGTTATCCATAGGGCTTAACAAAAGAGGGGTAATCCAGAAACACGAGCAATAGTCCAGGCGAGGTACAAACAGAGTCCGAACGGCGAGACAAGGGTTAATCCAAGAAACACAGGCAAGAATCAGAATACGAGAACACAGGCAAGGCAAAACTATGACTAGACTATGAAAACTAGAAACTGGCTCCGTAGAGTAGCTATAGGAGAGTGATAAACGCTATACAATACTCGGCGGTGAGAGAGAGTCCATGGCTTATGTAGGGTGTGTGATTGGTTAAAGCTCTGGGTGTAATCAGTGCAATGGATGATGGGAAATGTAGTCCAGGGTATAGTGTAACAGTCTGTGTAGTGTGAGAGTCCATGTGGTGAGCGGGTGACCTCTGGTGGTGAGTGAAGTTCATAGACCGGATTCATGACATAGCCCCGGAGGAGCGGAGGCGGAACAGAGGGAGGGACTGAGGGCCAGGTCCACGTGGAAGTGGAGAGACTGGAGACTGGGGCAGAGCAGGGTACCCAGGCGGAACCGGCGAAGCAGGAAGCCAGGGCGGAGCAGAGAACCAAGGTGAAGCCGGCAGAGCAAGAAACTGTGGTGGCTTCTGCCTTTTCTATGAAGAATCACTCTTGAAGCCTTGGGGTTTTGATGCCAGAAAAATAGGCTTTTATTATCAGAGAGATAATGCAGTATAGTCTGTCTGGACAGTCTTTTACACTGTTTTTCCTCTAGGCGTGTTCAATATATTTCATACATATTTGTTATGGTTTACCTTTTTTGGCTGTGTTTCCAGTCTGCTACCAAGATGCAGACAGGAAGCCTTAATTTTATGTTCCGTGAAAGTAAGGGCCCCATCATATATTTTGTCTTATGTCATAAATGGTTATATTCATAATGATTATACTTGAACAATTCATATTTTGACCATAAAAATCTTCCACATATTCCCCTCTTTGAGACTTACTAAGTCTCACCTTTGCTTGTCTTTACCCAGAGTGCAGCTTCACAATTCAGTCTCATCAGTTATCACTACCTAGTGACTAAATTAAGTCACATTTTTATCACCAATGACTAGATTATGCAACAGCACTCTGGTGGAGCAGCAGGACCAAACCTCTCCCTCCACACTTGATTAGGAGGGAGTAAAAGATCCGTCTCCTTAACCCCTCATTTAAGATAAAACAATGTTATAAGCATGAGCGTGCAATTGGTTCAGCGCTTGCCTGTGGTTGTCACAGTTATGTAGTATACAACAGAAATAAAAATTCAAGACAAAAAACATGTAACATTACAAATAATAGCATAGTTGATCTTCAGCCCAGACACTTTGCGCATCGTAGAGGGCCACGCTTGGGCAGAGGTTAGGCTAACACTTACACCCAGGGTATGGTTCATCTTTATACCTCTTCTTCGTCCTCAGTTGAGGTACTAGAATCTCCATCATTTGTCAATGTTTGTGACTCCCAGTTGGGTGTTTAAGCCCAGTCCTGGTAATGTACCTTTTGGTTACTCTTCAAAATCAATTTCTCATCATCTTGACATCTTAGCATTTTAGCTAACCATGCTCCCCATGCTCCTAACTTTAAATCAAACCAGTCCCACATTTGATTATCTTTTCCAGCGTTTTCTTTAAGTTCAATCCTTAGGTTTTTCAATTTGGTCATTAAATGCTCCTTCAGGAGCAGTATTATTTGGTATGTATGTACAGCACTGATCCCCAAACATAACACACACTCCCCCGTTCTCAGATAACAAATAATCTAAAACTATTCGATTTTGCTATGTCATTCTGCTCGTTGCATTCAATTGCTCTCCTAAAAGTGACAAGGCCTCATCAGTGTAATTAATAAATCTTTGCTGATTGTAATATATGTAATTGA
>NW_015546125.1:14254-20098 GCF_001515605.1 Sinocyclocheilus anshuiensis | reverse complement strand
CTAGTGCGTGTTTTGTTTGGATTAAGTCAAAGCCACTGCTAGATTCAACTGAGGGGGTGAAAGTTGATTCTAGGGAAGTCTGGGTGCTGTTGGCTACAGCTTGAGCTTGTAGAATTATCTGCATTAGGCATGTGATAATCATCAGATATGTTGTCAGACTTATTCTTTCTCCTCGCCTGTTTGTCTGACAGGAGAATGTGATCTCCTTGTGGATCTTTTTTTTGAGCTCTCATCAGTTTGTGTCACTTCTTGTGTCACTGGTCTTTCCTCGTCACTTTCTCCTGAGTTATCTGCTTGTGTGTTTCCTTCTCTTTCTGTCCTTACTTTGGGAACTCTAGTACAGTGGTTTAGATCAGGGGTTTTCAACCTTTTAGGACATGCGCCCCCCCAAGTTTGTCTAATTTCAGTCGCGTGTTCCTGTTAGTTTGCATGCGATAACTCATTATTGCAAGAGGTAAAGCATCAATCCAGTTAAGTTTAGTAGTTTCACATATTTTGTTAAGTTTGGCCTTGAGGGTTCCATTCAATTTCTCTACGATCCCTTGTGATTCTGGATGGTAGACACACCCTAGTCTCTGCTTTATTCTTAATTGTTGCAGTACTTGTTTTACAGTTTTTTGTATGAATGCCGATCCATTATCTGAACTTATTTCTGATGGTATTCCAAATCTAGGAATTACTTCTCGTTAGAAATTTAATTACTGTTCCTGCTCCCTGATCTGCTGATGATACTGCCTCCACCCATCTGCTAAATCTGTCTGTGATCACCAACATGTACCTTTTGCCTTGTACTTGCTTTATCATATCCACATAATCCATTATCAGATGCTTAAATGGTCCTTCTGGTACTGGTATATGGCCTATTGGTGTTGTTATTCCTTTTCTCACATTGTTTTTGGCACAAACTTCACATGTGGACAAAAATTCATCTACCATTGCATGTCAATAAGGAGACCAATATCCTTGCTGTTTAATTTTCCTTATCACTTCACCCGTTGCGCAATGGTCAAAACCATGTGCATCTGAAATGAGAATATTCAAAAGTGAAGTTGGTGCAACAATTTGTCCTTCATGTGTACGCCAAATGTATTGTGTGTCTTTTTGGCCCCTCTTTGGTGCCACATAGAGTCTTCATTGGGGCCTGCTTGTTGTTGAATTCGAATAATATCATCCAATTGAGGTTGAGGTTCTATAAGTACTACAGGTGCTAGTACTGCTCTGACACCCTGAGGCTTTTTTAGCTTCCAAATCCACTGCATTATTTCCTTTAATGATGTAATCATTTCCTTTTTTATGAGCCTGACACTTGATTATTGCTAGTCGTTTTGGTATCATCATAGCAGAAATTAACTGACCTATTTGTTCAGCATGTTGTAAGGGGGTCCCGTCAGCACAAATTCTTCCTTGTCTTTCTTTACTACTGAATATCCTGTATGATTTCCTACATGAACTCTAAGGCTAGAAAGTAAGAGACTTCTGCTTCAGGGATTGGTGTAGACTCAAGATCTTGTCGTAATCTGGTAAATGCCCATGAATCAGTCACACAATCATGGGGCTTTCCTTCAAAAACCAAAGGAATTAATTCAGCTGGATTAACTGTATGCCATCGCTTAATAGTAACATCTGGATATGTAAGTAGTGATGAATAGGCTAGAATTCGGGCTCGAGTCAGAACAAATTTCCCTTGTTCTATTAACTCCACAATTTTGTGATGAGTATAAATAGTTACTGGGTACCCCATGGTTATTGTAGATGCTTTCTCATATGCATAGTATACTGCTGCAAGGCCTTGTTGGTAACATGGTGGGTAACCTTGTGCTACATTGTCCAACTTTGTACTGTAGTAAGCTATAGGCTGTTTTTTCCTTCCACTACAAGTCTCTTGCATCAATACAGCTGATGCATAACCATCAACTCTATTTGCGACATACAGATGAAATTGTTTAGAGTGTAGCGTCTGGACCAATCAAACACACAATATATATTTTGTTAGCTATATTTAACAAATACTCTGTAACACCCCTCAGTTAACAAGCCATATGAGGACCTATGGACCCTTCCCCCGAAATGCGTCTTAACACCTCAGAAAGACACCAGGCCCTGGTCACCATGGCAACCAACACTGATATCACTGGTTTTATTGCCCAAAGGAATGTGGGTAAAGGACACTCACTACACTTTCCATAGGAAAAGCCCAATGCACAGTAAAAATTGACTCTTCTCTAATTAATTCATAGGAAAACCTTTCTTTGAATGAACACACATATCCTTCTTCATATTTTTATTTCTCTGCTCTTTACTGCTTAAGCTTTAACCCTTTCCTATACCAACTGTATGTGTGTGTGTGTGCGTGTGTATGTGTTTGTTAGACTAGTTTAAGTGTTTATGTAGTTAATAAAGTCTTACTTGTATCACACTTGACGTTGTTCATTGTTTGCTCATAACTGGAGTCCCTTAATCATGCAGATTTATGCTACAGGCTCTGTGTAGAATTGTACAGTAAGAAAGTTATTTCCCTTAACCAGGAAATTAATGTTCTTAGAATTGACAGACAGTTGACCCTGAGAGGTCAAGTAAATACTTACAGCGGATCTAAATATTTATAATTAATTATAACTAGTTATGATTAATTATTCATATTTCCCCGTGAGCTGATTCACTACAAGAGTATTCAGGATTTCCCAAGGTAGGTGCCTGTTGTAGTTCTTTTTTTATAGTCTAAAATGCTAGTAATGCATCTGTGTTCCATTTTAATGGATTACCTAAATGTTGCAGTCCTGCATGTTTCGTGATTTCTCTTAATGGAGCTGTTTTTACTGCATAATCTTCTATCCAATCAGCACTAAAGCCGGTCATCCCTAGGAAAGTCATCATCTGTCCTACTGTTTGAGGCAGTGGTGTTTTACTTATGCCTTCCAATTGAGCTGGAGCTATAGCTCGTGTGCCAAATGCAATCAATCGTCCTAAGTATTCAACTTGAGGCTGGCAATATTGTATTTTGGTCTTGGATACTTTGTGACCTCCTTGTGCTAATTTCGTTAGGACCTTAATAGAATCTCTGTGGCATTGTTCTAGTGATGTAGAACAAATAATTAAATAATCTACATACTGTAAAAGAGTACAGTCTATCATAAGATCCTTTAAATCAGCTTTAAGTATTTGATTAAATAAATGTGGCGAATGTTTAAACCCTTGAGGAATTCTGGTGTAGGTATACTGTTTACCCGCATATGTAAATGCAAATAAATATCTACTTTCCTCTGCTAATGGAACACTGAAGTAGGCCCTTTTTATAGTCTCAAATGCTAGTAATGCATCTGTGTTCCATTTTAATGGATTACCTAAATGTTGCAGTCCTGCATGTTTCATGATTTCTCTTAATGAAGCTGTTTGGAGCTAATGGAACACTGAAGTAGGCCGAACAGAGATCAATTACTGTAAAGTATTTAGCATCAGGAGGGACATTCGTCAGTAACGTGTGCGGGTTTGGCACCTCAGCTGGCAAATCCTCTACTATATCATTGATGGCTCGTAGGTCATGAACAAGACGCCATCTGTTTTTGTCTGCTTTGATTACAGGCATAATTGGAGTTTTACAATAACTAGTTGTTTCTATTAATACTCCTGCCTTCACTAAACCTTCAAGAGTGTTTTTTATGCCTATTTCAGCATCAGGACGCAAAGGGTATTGCGGCTTTCTGGGCAGACGTGCATCTGGCTTAAGTTGTACTCTCACTGGGTTTGCTGATTTTATCAATCCTACATCCGAATCATGTTGAGACCATATTTCAGTTGGTACCTGACGCTCTACTTCCTTAAATAGTTCAGTCTCAGTATTGTTTATTAATTCAGATGTTGTATTCATCTGCATCAGTTTCTTTTGATTGATAACTACTTCCTGAGGAATTCCCATCAAATTGGTTGCACACACAATTTTGATGTAATTTTTGTCAGCTGAGTGAAAAATCAACGGATGTTCTGTTGGTTCCCATTCGCTTTGTTCTGCCTTTTTCATCATTGGTCCTAGATCTTTTGCTTCCCAGTTTTCTCTCCCCCCTTCCACCCCAAGGTGGCTGTTGCCATGGATTGGTGGGACAGTCATTTTTGTTATGTCCGAGTTGTCCTCATCCCCAGCACACTCCTGGAGGACCAGTATAAGGTTTACCTCTTCCTCTCTGTCCTCTTTGTATTGGTTGTCTTTTCCATCCCATTGGCCCTGGTTGTTGAGTATAGACATTAATGATGGGTAAAGGGATCTGGTGTGCATTTGGATGGGCTGCTGCAGGGGGCCTTGGCTGAATAGGTGGTGGAGGAGCATTTACTGGAGACGTCACTGTCATTTGTTCTGATTCGTCGTTCTTTACTGAAGCTTGAATCTTTTTCTTATTCTTTTTTTTTCAGTTCTTCAAGTTGTAACTGAGTTAATTTTCTCTGTAGCTCTTTCTCTTGGTTTTTGAGCTTCTGTTCATTTTTTCTGTATTACTCCACTGCATGAGACACATGGTCACAGAACTCTTTGTGTGTTTTAGAGTTTAAGCCGACCACGTCCTCCAGCCTGCTCTTTACAGCTTGTGGCATGGCATCTATCACAGCATTTCTAAACAATGTTGCCATTAATGGGTCTCCTTCTGGATTCCCTTCAGTTTCTTGCTTCCATCTTTTCAGCTGTCTCTGGACATATGTGGTTGGATTTTCTGTTTCCCCCAGCTGTTATCCCTTTAATGAGTTAGGGTCCAGTCTGATCGGGTACTCAGCACGCAGTGCCTGCCACACTGCTGGACGGAATGCATCAAAAACAGTTCCATCCATGTAGTGAGAGTCCACAGCTCTGTCCAGATTGGATGCTTGAAGAATTTCTTCCATTTTGGCCCCTCCTATTATCTTTGCCAGCAGTGCTTTAATGTCACCCACAGCTAAAAGTTTGCCCATAGTTTCTTCTTCAAACACCTTAATCCACTTCCCAGCTCCCTCATAGATGTCTGGGAGGCGAGTGACCAGCCCCTCAAGGTCCTGTGAGGCCCAGGGGACATATTGTCCCTGTGTACCCTTAATTAAAATTGGAAGTTGTGCAGCCAGTGGTCTAAGTCTCATCTGCTCTATCGTTTCCTCATTTCCTGTTTTTCCTTCATAGTTTGCTTTCATCATTTCTAATGCTATGCGTGCCTGTTTATAACAATCTAAAGGTAAATATCCCTTACTCTTTTTATTCTGTCGCCTCTTTGGTCTTACTTCTGGTTCTTTTTGTTTTTCTTCCAATTCTACAGGTCCTTCCATTTGCATTTCTCCAGACACTTTTACAGTACCCTTAAGTATTGGGAACTGTCCCTCTGGGGGCAGATATGGGGGTGGTTTAGAAAACAACTCTTCTTTTTTCTTTGTCTCTTTGTCTGCCTCTTTTAGTATTTTGCTTGCTTGTTTTATACTTTTCAATGAGTCTTCTCCTTCCTTTTTGAACAAAATGCTACATCAAATGTCCCTTCCTTTGGCCATTTTGTCATAATTTTTTTTAGTTCTCTGTTGCCATTTGTTTGAGAGCTTGTCTATCAGTTCTTTACACAATGGATATTTTAATCCTAATATTTCCACCGGAGTGGCTGCCATAATTTTTTCTGTAATATGACAATCATATATTTTAAGCTCAGTATATACTTTTATAAAATAATTTAACTTACTATATATATTCTTTTAACCAATTCCTCCTATTTTCTTCTGTATCATGCACTTTTAAGCCTAGTATTTATTATATCACATGCGTGTGCACATTTTCAATATATTATAAAGTGAATTTATTATCTAAATCCTATTTTTTTAACACTTAGCATCCAAAAGTGCCAACCAATAACT